>NW_024082702.1:48172-88794 GCF_003009895.1 Hyaena hyaena
TGTTTTATTTATTTCTAGGAGAGAGAGAGAGAGAGACAGCGTGAGCAGGGGAGGGTCAGAGAGAGAGGGAGTCACAGACTCTGAAACAGGCTCCAGGCTCTGTGCTGGCAGTCAGCACAGAGCCCGACACGGGGCTCGAACCCACAAACCACGAGATCATGACCTAAGTGAAAGTCGGACGCTTAACCGACTAAGCCACCCAGGTGCCCCTCAAGGCTCAATCTTATACTCCCTTTTCTTCTCCTCATTACTTTCTTCCTAGGTCATACCTACAGCTTCAGTATCTATCTACCAGTATCTACCAGAAGCGTATCTCTGGCCTTGACTTCTTTTATGACATTTAGACCCATACATCCAACCGCCTTCTTGCCACCTCTAAATTTAATAAGCATGACTGTTTTACAGTCTTTCTGATAACTCAAGTATATTTCTGATGTTTGGTGTTCTATTACTGATTTTACCCTGGTACCCTATGCTTGGATATCTGGCTGTTGCTCATTTTTTTGAAATAGAATTTGTAGAGATAACTTGGAAGGCTAGATAGAAGACCTTCCTCTGCAGAGAATTTGCATTTACTTCTGCTAGATCTAGGGATACTAGTCTGTCTGGAACCACTTTCAACAGAAATAAAATTGAGATTTTTTGGACTATATCAGGATGCACATTGAATATAAAATTCGCAGAAAGGCACTGCAGTAGTGATTACAACCTTTAGGGAAAAGGTTCTCTGCTCCATATACTTTAGCAGTAGACCACCTCCTTGGTCCTGTGGAATGATGTGGCTTCTTCTCATTTCTTTATATCCAGAGTAGTCTTTTTTTTTTTTATTTTTTTATTTTGATTTTAATGGTTTTAGTTTTTTTTTCAAATAGTTTATTGTCAAATTAGTTTCCACATAACACCCAGTGCTCATCCCCATGAGTGCCCTCCTCCATGCCAATCCCCCCTACCCCCCACATCCATCAGTCCTCAATTTTTGTCAGCATTCAAGAGTCTCTCATGGTTTGCCTCTCTCCCTTTCCCCCACCACTTCCCCCCTTCTTCTCCCCCTTGGTCCTCAGTTAAGTTCCTCCTAATCCTCCTATATGTGCAAAGATATGGTATTTGTTCTTCTCTGCCTGACTTATTTCGCTCAGCGTAACACCCTCAAGGTCCATCCATGTTGCTACACATGGCCAGATTTCATTGTTTCTCATTGCCATGTAGTATTCCATGGTATAGATAAACCACATCTTCTTGATCCATTCATCTGTTGATGGACACTTAGGCTCTTTCCATGTTTTGGTTATTGTGGAGAGTGCTGCTATGAACATTGGGGTACATGTGCCCCTATGCATCAGCATCCCTGTGTCCCTTGGGTAAATTCCTAGCAGTGCTATTGCTGGGTCATAGGGGAGTTCTATTGTTAGTTTCCTGAGAAACCTCCACACTGTTTTCCAGAGGGGCTGTACCAGTTTACATTCCCACCAACAGTGTAGGAGGGTGCCCGTTTCTCCACATCCTCGCCAGCATCTAGAGTTCTCTGAGGAGAAAGCAGGAAACAACCTTCTTGACCTCCACCGCAGCAATTTCTTACTTGACACATCCCCAAAAGCAAGGGAATCAAAAGCAAAAATAAACGATTGGGACCTCATCAAGATTAAAAGCTTCTGCACAGCAAAGGAAACAACCCACAAAACAGGCAACCAACAGAATGGGAAAAGATAATTGCAAATGACATATCAGATAAAAGGTTAATATCCAAAATCTATAATGAACTCACCAAACTCCACACCCGAAAAACAAACAACCCAGTGAAGAAATGGGCAGAAGATATGAACAGACACTTCTCCGAAGAGGACATCCAGAGTAGTCTTTTGAGGTTTTAGTTTAATATGGAAGTACTTCCCATTATTCTTCACTTGAGTGAGTTCTTATATGTGTCTTCTTAGCCTGAACACAGTGTCAAAGCTGTGGTTTTGCCTAGATGAGCAATTGTCCTTGAGGGAGATGCAGTTTTGGTTTCTTAGCTTCTTTCTTTGAGTTTTTACTTTCTTTCAAAATTCGGCTTAATAATTCTTTATCATATTGATGGCTCTTTGATGCTTTTAAGAAACTGGATTTTTGAAATATTTTATGTAGTAATTTTAGATATTTTCAGCAAGAAGATTTAAATAACTCAGCCTAGAATAACTAGAGTTGGAAACCTTCCTACTTATCATCTCTCTGAGATTGTCTCAAGGCATCTCAAACCTGGCACTTCCAAAAGAACACTCCCAGCCTCCTCTGTTCCTCTGGCTTGGTTTTTCTCCATTGTTTAGCAACTTACCAGTGCATATGACAAGTCCATGTGAACTGATCATCTAGTTTTCCATTTTCTTGCTACTAAATATCTTTAATTTCTCCACCTCCGTTCTGATCCATCATTTCTCACCAGTTAAACTGTAGTAGAATGTACACCTCCATTTTTAGGTTGCTGTATTTTGGCATTCATAGTATAGCCAAAATTACCCTTTAAAAATTGATATGAATAAAACAAAACAAAACTTCGAATACATAAACAGATTGGTGATTACTTAGAGGGAGGAGAGGGGCTTTGGGTGAGGGTGAAATGGCTGAAGGGATCCAGAGGTACAAACTTCCAGTTATAAAATAAGTAAATCATGGGAATGTATGGTGTGGTGACTATAGTCAATAATATTGTATTGCATACTTGAAAGTTGCTAATAGAGTAAATATTAAAAGTTCTCATCACAAGAAAAAATTTTTGTAACTTTGTGTGGTGACAGATGTAACTAGACTTATTGTGGTGATCAATTTTTGATCACTGATTTTTGATTTGAGAAAATTTGATCACTACTTTGCAATGTGTATAAATACTGAATCATTGTGTTGTATACCTGAAACTAACATAATGTTATATATCATATATACTTCAGTTAAAAATTGATTTTATCATGACATTTCCCTGCTTAAAATCCTTTATTAGCTTACCATAATTTTCAGAACAGACACCCAAATCTTTATTGTTTTTTTTTTAATAGTTTATTGTCAAGTTGGTTTCCATATAACACCCAGTGCTCATCCCCACAAGTGCCCTCCTCCATGCCCATCTCCCTCCTCCCCCACACACCCATCAGTCCTCAGTTTTTGTCAGCATTCAAGAGTCTCTCATGGTTTGCCTCTCTCTCCCCGCCGCCCCACCATTTTCCCCCTTCTTCTTCCCCATGGTCCTCCATTAAGTTCCTCCTAATCCTCCTATACATGCAAACATATGGTATTTGTCCTTCTCTGCCTGACTTATTTCGCTCAGCATAACACCCTCAAGGTCCATCCATGTTGCTACACATGGCCAGATTTCATTGTTTCTCATTGCCATATAGTATTCCATCATATAGATAAACCACATCTTCTTGATCCATTCGTTTGTTGATGGACACTCAGGCTCTTTCCATGATTTGGCTATTGTGGAGAGTGCTTCTATGAACATTGGGGTACATGTCCTCCTATGCATCAGCCCTCCTATATCCCTTGGGTAAATTCCTAGTAGTGCCTTTGCTGGGTCCTAAGGGAGTTCTATTGTTAATTTCTTGAGGAACCTCCACACTGTTTTCCAGAGGGGCTGCACCAGTTTACATTCCCACCAACAGTGTAAGAGGGTGCCCGTTTCTCCACATCCTCGCCTGCATCTAGTCTCCTGATTTGCTCATTTTAGCCACTCTGACTGGCGTGAGGTGGTATCTCAGTGTGGTTTTGATTTGTATTTCCCTGATGAGGAGGGATGCTGAGCATTGTTTCATGTGTCTGTTGGCCATCTGGATGTCCTCTTTGGAGAAGTGTTTGTTCATGTTTTCTACCCATGCCTTCACTGGATTATTAGTTTTTCGGGTGTGGAGTTTGGTGAGTTCCTTATAGATTTTGGATACTAGCCCTTTATCTGATATGTCATTTGCAAATATCTTTCCCATTCCGCCGGTTGCCTATTAGTTTTATGGATTGTTTCCTTTGCCGTGCAGAAGGTTTTGATCTTGATGAGGTCCCAGTAGTTGATTTTTGCTCTTGATTCCCTTGCCTTTGGGGAGGTGTCAAGTAAGAAGTTGCTGCGGTGGAGGTCAAGGAGGTTGTTTCCTGCTTTCTATTCTAGGGTTTTGATGGTTTCCTGTCTGACATTCAGGTCCTTTATCCATTTTGAGTTTATTTTTGTGTATGGTGTGAGAAAATAATCTAGTTTCATTCTTCCACATGTTGCTGTCCAGTTCTCCCAACACCATCTGGTAAAGAGGCTGTATTGGATGCTCTTTTCTACTTGGTCAAAGATTAGTTGGCTGTACATTTTTGGGTCCAAATCTGAGTTCTCTATTCTATTGCATTGGTTTACCTGTCTGTTTTTGTGCCAATACCATACTGTTGTTGATGACAGCTTTGTAGTAGAGCCTAAAGTCTGGGATGGTGATGCCTCCCATTATGGTTTTCTTCTTCAATATGACTTTGGCTATTCGGGGTCTTTTGTGGTTCCATACAAATTTTAGGATAGTTTGTTCTAGTTTTGAGAAGAGTGCTGGTACAGTTTTGATTGGGATTGCATTGAATGTGTAGATTGCTTTGGGTAGTAATGACNTTGCTACACATGGCCAGATTTCATTGTTTCTCATTGCCATGTAGTATTCCATGGTATAGATAAACCACATCTTCTTGATCCATTCGTCCGTTGATGGACACTTAGGCTCTTTCCATGTTTTGCCTAGTCACAGGATCTTGATGATAGGTCTGTGTAACACATGACTAGAAGAATCTGTAGGTCCCAGATTATGAAGTTGCTTTTTATTTTTTAAGGCCATGGGAAGCCACTAAAGTTTTTTTTTAATCAGTGGAAGGGTATAATAATACCTGTTTTTACAGCACTGATGATGGAGTGGAGTGGAGTGGCAAGGCTGAGGAATCTGTGAAGGTGAGAAATACTGTGAGCCTGGGCCAGAAGAATGGCAGAGGTTGCATACAAGAAAAACTTTAAAGTGAAATTAGTGAGATCCAGCAACTTGCTGTATGTGGTTGATAAGGGAAAAAGAGAAGTCAAAGAAAATTATAATAAGATATTTCACATATAAATTTATCAGGCAGTCACTATATACTGGACACTGTTATAAACACTTTAGTATATTATCTTTTATTCCTCATAGTCACTCTATGACATAGATATTATTAATATCTTCAGTTTCTCAATAAAGAAAATTCTGACATGGAGAGATTAAGTACATTTCCCATTTGGCACAGCTGTTGAGTGATTGAGATATTTCACAACAGGCACTGTGATTTCAAGCCTGTGCTAATTCTTACCTGAGAAATCCAGTGGACTGTAGTCGTGTTAGCTAAAATATAAAACATAAGAAGGGGAGCAGACTTTGAGGAACTGGTGTGTGTATGCTGAAGATGAGGAAGAAAGTGGGAAAACAGATTAGTTTGTTTCTGGACATCCAGGAGAATATCTGTGTAAACATTTGGAAATGTGGGAGTGGTTTTTCAGAAGGAGAGTAAAATTGGAGACTGAGGTTATACAATCGTTAGTGATGTTTAGAGCTACAGAAGGTCCCAAAATTATCTAAGGAAAAAGTGTGATCTCATAGACATACTGTAGCTTTTAATACCTTCTTCACTTCACATACTCAGATAACACCTGTGAAGAGCATTTAGCACAGTATTTGAAGATTTCTGAGAGATTAATAAATGTTACCTGTTATTATTGTGCAGCATATAAAAATAAGGATGGGAAGCAACAAAAGTTTTGACATTTTATTAGTGTGATTTACTTAAATTGAATTATAATGGTGTCTTAGGCATGTTGTGAAAGATCAGGCTTTCCATAGAACATAAATGCCTCTGTATTCCTGAAACAGCAAAAAGGGTTTGAACTGTTATTTTTAGCATCATTTTTTATAGCATTCTATACTGATATACACAGCTGTTATTGTCTCTTATTAACATTCTCAGTAGGACAACTATGCTTCTTCAGGGATTAAATTTGTTTGGGAGAATCAGTTGATTTAAATGGCCTCTGACATCTGTGATAAAGAACCTAAGTTACAACTTTTTACAGGGGAATGATGTTATTTTTTTGTCTTAAATTCAGGTATGGAATTTTTTTGGCAGTTTGATCAGTGCCATCTATAAAGTTTATTTAATATTTAATGATGAGGCACAGTTCTTAGCAGTAAAGTTCTGACACTGTTACTTGTGTTCTGAATTGCTATTCATCATTCACATGGCTTTGTTCAGTTTAACATGTGCTGAGAAGGTGGAGATCAGGTTACTTAAGAAACTACCAAAGAGCTAAAGTATGGAGTCTCTGATTAGGGGATGTGGAAGGCATACTTTTAAGGACTCAGTGAAGCAAATAGGGTTGTTGAGCCATCTGTGACTGTGAAGCAACAGCAGGAAACTTAGGTCTGCAGCAAAAAGTAATTTGTGATCAACCATTATTTCTTGAGCTCCTCCTCTCCTGTGGTCTGTGTTTTGCAGTTTGGGAAAATGGACAGGAGAGAATATAGAGAATGCATTTAAGTATAAAAGATGGCCCCATTCTTCCAGATGCTCAGAGACCTTGGGAAAGGAAAAGTTCACCTAGGAGAGGTAAAAGGGCAATTTAAAAAATTCTACGCACTCCCTAATGCAGTGAGTACTATAGGTCTTGAAAGCTGGATGGAGGTAAATGAGGACAGTTCAGGAAGGATGGTCAAGAAAAGAAAGTAAATTTAAAAGATACTAGATGGAAGGAACATAAGAGGAAGGAAGTATGCCAACCTAGAGAAATGTCTCAGAATGTCAGGCATTGGTCTTAGGAATAAGACCAATATGGTGCATCAATTTATTTAGCCATTGTTCTCTTACTAATTTTCTCATTGTTCTCTTCTGTTTGCATAAATATATGCAGGATGTTGAGACCATACTAATATCCATTAAAAGCAATAGTTAGTTTTAGATATCAATGCCAATGTAGGTATCTTTATGAGAAGTTTATTTTAATAGCATCGCTAAAGTTACCAGAAATGTAATGGGAAACCAAGTTTTGGTTAGGTTATTTGTAAGTATCTTATGGTTTGTTTTTTATTTTTTTTAATTTTTAAAATTTTATTTATTTATTTTTAATTAAAAAAAATTTTTTTACAAATAGTTTATTGTCAAGTTGGTTTCCATATAACACCTAGTGCTCATCCTCACAAGTGCCCTCCTCCATGCCCATCACCCCCCTTCCCCTGTCTCCTACCCTTATCAGCCCTCAGTTTGTTCTCAGTATTCCAGAGTCTCCCATGGTCAAACCCCAAAGTCTTAAAGGACCTGGCACTGTGTGGATCTGCTTTTCTACTTTGGAGAAGAGCCTCTCCACCTTACTAATGGAAGGCCTTTGGCTGGTACCTGCAGGGTCTTTTATCATTGGGGAGGCAATAAACCCTCTTCCAAAAGTGGTCCAGGAAGGTGACTGTTCTCTCCCAGCACATCCTGGAGATCTCTACACCACTCTATGCATTCCAAGGCCAGCTCCCTCCTCCCCAAGGAGCAGACATCACACCTTCACTCCAGAGGAAGTTGGGTACTTCCAAAGCCTCAAATTGAGCTCCAAAAGATGTTTGCAAAAAATAACTGAGACATTCAGTACTTCTCGCTCCTCTGCCCATGGTCCAGAGAGGTTTTCCCCTTGTGCTAACTCGATGCTGCACTTTCTCAGCCCCTCTTTCTTTATTTCCCTTTTGTCTGCCCTTGTAAAGGGTTTCCTCCCCTCCGTGTCACTGCCAATTTCCTCTCCTTCAGTTCACTTCCACACACCTCGTACCTGCCAGTGGTCTTCCTCCAACTGTGGAGATTCTTCTGTCACTTTGCATTGATTTTTTTTGTATTCCAATTAACCTGACCTCAATACAACTGGTTTGAGGGATGAGGAAAGCCCTAGGGTCCCCTACTTCTCTGCCATCTTAAACTCTCCCTCAACAAGTGCCTTCCTTAATCCCCATCAACCATTTAACCCATGCCCTGTCCGTCTCCCCTCCAACAACCCTGTTTTCTGTAGTTAAGAGTCTCTCTCATGATTTGCCTCTCTGTTTCTCTTTTTTCCCCCTGTATTCATCTGTATTGTTTCTTAAATTCTACATATGAGTGAAATCATATGGTGTTTGTCTTTTCTGTGATATGGATGGAGCTAGAATGTATGTGTTTGCTGGTTTGATTTGGAGGGGAAAAATTGTGTAACACGGACCTAAATTTTAAAAGAGAAGAAAGGAGGAAGTGGGATGCATGTGGCATTTTATTGTATTTTCCTTTTTTTCATATCTCCATACAACAGGAACCATAATCTCTTTAAAATATGTGTGGAATCATTGTGTCCCTTCACTGATCAACCTTTCAATGCTTCCAATTGCATTTAGGACAAATATCAACCCGTGGCCATGATCTCTGCCTGCATTTCCGTTTCCCTGTCCCATTTGCCAAAGCACCAAAATGTCTCCCACCTGAGAACCTTGCTCTTCCTTGTTCTGCTGCCTGGAATGTTCATCCCCTGACTCTTTTCTGTTTTTTTTCTTATTCTTTGGTTTCAATTTAAATGTTGCATTCTCTGAGAGGCTTTCCCTAGCAGGTTGACAGAACTATTTGTTATTTGTTATCACTCTTCTATGTGGATTACCTTCAATGAATTTTTCAGTTTATAATTAAGCTTTCATTGTTTTCTCCACTAATCTGTAAACTCCTTGAAGATAAGCACTTGTTTTATCTTTGCATATCCCTAGACCTGTAGTACACGTTTGTTCACTTTCCTAATGAAGATTAGGCCTAACCTAAAAATACAGATTATCTATTAAATAAATGAAAGAATGTGTATCTGTTGAAGTTAAAGTCAGCATATGGTAAATAAAAATTAACAAGTTGTAGAGAGTATATGTAAGGAAAAATGTTAGTTATATTTTAGTATAGTGTTAGGAAAAAATACTCATATGGTGATGTACATATGTAGACAAAAGTCTGGATGCATACACACACACACACACACAATCAAACCATTAGCATGGTTACTGAGGAAGTAGGACACGAAGTGGGGTTGGGAGAAGTACACACAGAGAACTTTGAATTTAATCCTACACTATTTGTGTTTTATTATTTTCTTTCTGCCAGTTTACAGGTACTTTTCTTTTTTTCTTTTTTTGCTATTTTTATTTCTTTCATAGTTTATTGTCAAGTTGGATTCCATATAACACCCAGTGCTCATCCCAATAAGTGCCCTCCTCCATGTCTATTACTCCCCTTCTCCTATCCTCACCCCATCAGCCTTCAGTTTATTCTCAGTATTCAAGAGTCTCTCATGGTTTGCCTTCCTCCCTATCCCCAATTATTTTTCCCTTCTCCTCCCCCATGGTCCTCCGTTAGGTTTCTCCTAATCTTCCTATAAGTGGAAGCATATGGTATCCGTACTTATCTGCCTGACTTATTTTGCTCAGCGTAACACCCTCAAGTTCCATCCATCTTGCTACACATGGCCAGATTTCATTCTTCCTCATTGCCATGTAGTATTCCATTGTATATATAAACCATATCTTCTTGATCCATTCATCAGTTGATGGACATGTAGACTCTTTCCATGTTTTGGCTGTTGTTAAGAGTGCTTCTGTGAACATTGGGGTACATGTGCCCCTACGCATCAGTACTTCTGTATCCCTGGGATAAATTCCTAACAGTGCTATTGCTGGGTGATAGGGGAGTTCTACTGTTAATTTTTTGAGGAACCTCCACACTGTTTTCCAGAGGGGCTGTACCAACTTACATTCCCACTGTCCCATTCTGTCTGGCTTGGGAATCAAAGTGATGCTGGCTTTGTAGAATGAGTCCGGAAGTTTTCCTTCGATTTCTATTTTTTGGAATAGCTTGAGAAGAATGTGTATTAACTTTGATTTAAATGTCTGGTAGAATTCCCCAGGGAAGCCATCTGGCCCCAGTGCTCTTATTTGTTGGGAGATTTTTGATAACTGATTCAGTTTCCTCACGAGTTACTGGTCTGCTCAGATTTTCTATCTCTTCCCATGTGAATTTTGGAAGTGAGTGTGTGTTTAGGAATTTGTCCGTTTCTTCTAAGTTGTCTAGTTTGTTGGCATATAACTTTTCATAGTATTCCCTCATAATTGCTTGTATTTCTTTTCTTTTTGAGAAGCCTGACTAGAGGTTTGTCAATTTTGTTTATTTTTTCAAAAAACCAGCTCTTGTTTTCATTGATCTGTTCAACTGTTTTTTGGTTTCTATATTGTTTATTTCTGCCCTGATTTTTATTATTTCTCTTTTCCTACTGGGTTTGTGTGCTCTTGTTGCTCCTTCAGGTGAGCTGTTAGATTTTGCACTTGCGCCTTTTCTAATTTCTTGAAATATGCCTGGAGTGCAATGTTCTTTCCTCTTTGGACTGCCTTTGCCCCATCCTGTAGAGTTTGGATTGTTGTGTTTTACTTTTTTTTTTTTTGTTTCCATGTATTTTTAAATTTCTTCTCTAATTGCCTGGTTGGCCCATTCGTTCTTTAGTAGGGTGTTCTTTAACCTCCATGTTTTTGGAGGTTTTCCCGACTTCTTCCTGTGATTCATTTCAAGTTTTATAGCATTGTGATCTGAATGTGTGCATGGTATGATCTCACTTCTTTTATATTCATGGAAGGCTGCTTTATGCCCCAGTATGTGATCTGTCTTGGATAATGTGCCATGCGCACCTGAGAAGAAAGTGAATTTCATGGCCTCAGGATATAGACTTGTGAATATATATGTCAAATCCCTCTGGCTCAATGTGTCATTCAAGTCCTTTGTATCTTTAGTGATTTTCTGTCTAGTTGATCTATCCCATTGCTGTAAGTGGAGTATTAAAGTCCCCTGCTATTAACACATTCCTATCCTTAAGAGTGTTTCTGTTTGTGATTGTTTTATATATTTAGGTGCTCCCATATTTGGTGTGTAGACATGTATAAATGTTAGCTCTTCCTGATGGATAGACCCTGTAATTATTATATAATGCCCTTCTTCATCCTTGTTACTGTCTTTACTTTAAAGTCCAGTTTGTCTGATATAAGTATAGCTACTCCACCTTTCTTTTGACTTCCAGTAGCACGATAGATATTTCTCCATCCCCTTACTTTCAATCTGAAGGTGTCCTCAGGTCTAAAATGAGTTTCTTGTAGACAGCAAATAGATGGAATTTGTTTTTTTATCCTTTCTGCTACCCTATGTCTTTTGATTGGGGCCTTTAGTCCATTTACATTCAGTGTTATTATTGAAAAATATGGGTTTAGACACTGCTGTTTAACATAGTGCTGGAAGTCCTAGCATCAGCCATCAGACAACAAAAGGAAATCAAAGGCATCAGAACTGGCCAAGAGGAAGTCAAACTTTCACTCTTCGCAGATGACATGATACTCTACATCGACAACCTGAGAGACTCCACCAGAAGCCTACTAGAACGGATCCAAGAATTCAGCCAAGTTGCAGGGTACAAAATCAACGTACAGAAATCGGTTGCATTTTTATACACCAACAATGAAGCAACAGAAAGAGAAATCAAGAAACTGACCCCATTCACAATTACACAAAAAACCATAAAATACCTAGGAATAAACCTAACCAAGGATACAAGAGATCTGTATGATGAAAACTATAGAAAACTTATGAAGGAAATTGAAGAAGACACAAAGAAATGGAAAAACATTCCATGCTCATGGATAGGAAGAATAAATATAGTTAAGATGTCATTACTACCTAAAGCACTCTACACATTCAATGCAATCCCAATCAAAATTGCACCAGCATACTTCTCAAAACTAGAACAAACTATCCTAAAATTTGTATGGAACCACAAAAGACCCCGAATAGCCAAAGTAATACTGAAAAATAAAACCAAAACGGGAGGGATCACCATCCCAGACTTTAACCTCTACTACAAAGCTGTCATCATCAAGACAGTATGGTATTGGCACAAAAACAGACATATAGACCAATGGAACAGAATTGAGAACTCAGAAGTGGACCCAAAAGTATACAGCCAACTAATCTTTGACAAAGCAGGAAAGAATATCCAATGGAAAAAAGACAGCCTTTTTAACAGATGGTGTTGGGAGAACTGGACAGCAACATGCAGAAGAATGAAACTAGATCATTTTCTCACACCATGCACAAAAATAAACTCAAAATGGATAAAGGACCTGAACGTGTGACAGGAAACTATCAACAGCCTAGAGGAGAAAGCAGGAAACAACCTCCTCGACCTCCACTGCAGCAACTTCTTACTGGACACATCCCCAAAGGCAAGGGAACCAAGAGCAAAAATAAACAACTGGGACCTCATCAAGATTAAAAGCTTCTGCACAGCCAAGGAAACAACCCACAAAACTAATAGGCAACCAACAGAATGGGAAAAGATAGTTGCAAATGACATATCAGATAAAGGGTTAATATCCAGAATCTATAAGGAACTCACCAAACTACACGCCCGAAAAACAAACAACCCAGTGAAGAAATGGTCAGAAGATATGAACAGACACTTCTCCACAGAGGACATCCAGATGGCCCACAGACACATGAAATGATGCTCAGCATCCCTCCTCATCAGGGAAATACAAATCAAAACCACACTGAGATACCACCTCACGCCAGTCAGAGTGGCTAAAATGAGCAAATCAGAGGACTCTAGATGCTGGCGAGGATGTGGAGACTCGGGCACCCTCCTACACTGTTGGTGGGAATGTAAACTGGTACAGCCCCTCTGGAAAACAGTGTGGAGGTTCCTCAAGAAATTAACAGTAGAACTCCCCTATGACCCAGCAATAGCACTGCTAGGAATTTACTCAAGGGATACAGAAATGCTGATGCATAGGAGCACATGTACCCCAATGTTCATAGCAGCACTCTCCACAATAGCTAAAACATGGAAAGAGCCTAAGTGTCCATCAACAGATGAATGGATCAAGAAGATGTGGTTTATCTATACCATGGAATACTACATGGCAATGAGAAACAATGAAATCTGGCCATGTGTAGCAACATGGATGGACCTTGAGGGTGTTATGCTGAGCGAAATAAGTCAGGCAGAGAAGGACAAATATCATATGTTTGCACGTATAGGAGGATTAGGAGGAACTTGACGGAGGAACAAGGGGGAGAAGAAGGTGGGAAATGGTGGGAGAAAGGGAGAGAGGCAAACCATGAGAGACTCTTGAATGCTGACAAAAACTGAGGACTGATGGATGTGGGGGGGAGGGGGGATGGGCATGGAGGAGGACACTTGTGGGGATGATCACTGAGTGTTATGTGGAAACTAAGTTGACAATAAACTATTTGTAAAAAAAAAAAAAAAGAAGAAGAAAAAAGAAAAATATGGGTTTAGAGTCATTGTGTCCTTTGTGGGAATCATGCTTGTGGTGGTGTCTCTGGTTCCTTGCGTTCCTTGCAGCATTTCCCTCAGAGAGTCTCCCTCAGGATTTCTTGTAGAGCTGGTTTAGTGGTGACAAATTCTTTCCATTTTTGTTTATTTGGAAAGACTTATCTCTCCTTCTACTCTGAATGACAGGCTTGGTGGATAGAGTATCCTTGGCTGCATATTTTTTCTGTTCATCACATTGAAGATTTCCTGCCAATCCTTCCTGGCCTGCCAAGTTTCAGTAGATAGGTCTGTCATCACTCTGATAGGTTTCCTTTTGTATGTTAGGGCCCTGTTTTCCCTAGCTGCTTTCAGAATTCTCTCTTTGTCCTTTTATTTTGCCAGTTTCACTATGATATGTTGTGCAGAAGATCCATTCAAGTTATGTCTCGGGAGTTCTCTGTGCCTCTTGGATTCTAACGTCTGTTTCCTTCCCCGGATTGGGGAAGTTCTCTGATATTATTCGTTCAAGACTCCTTCAGCGCCTTTCCCTCTCTCTTCGTCTTCTGGAAATCCTATGTTACGGATATTATTCCATTTGATTGTATCGCCGAGCTCTCAAACTCTCCTTTCCTGTTCTTTGATCGGTTTATCTCTCTTTTTGTCAGCTTCCTCTTTTTCTATAATTGTGTCTTCTAAGTCACTTAATCTCCTTTCTGCCTCTTTAATCCGTTAATTGGATGCCTCCAGTTTATTATGTATCTCATTTACTGCATTTTAAAATTCATTATAACTATTTTTAAACTCCACAGTATTTGTAGCCATAGTTTCTCTGATGTCCTCCTTGCTTTTTTCAAGCCCAGCAATTAATTTTATAATTATTGCTCTAAATTGTTGTTTAGTTATTTTGCTTATATCTGTTTTTAGCAGTTCTTTTGCTGTCAATTCTTCCTGGAATTTCTTTGGAGGAGAGCTCTTTTGTTTCATCATTTTGGTTAGCTTCCTATCTCTTGTTAGTTTTGAAAGCCTGTTATGCACTCTACACCTGTGAGTGCTGCTGTACCAAAGAAGGCTCCTTGACTGTCCAGGGCCTGTCCGTTCAGAAAGTGTTCTTTGAATGGTATCTCTTGGTCTCCCTTGTTGAGACTTAGGTTATTTTATTTTCCCACTCATAATGGTATTTGGGACTCTCCACCATGTGTACTTTGGCTTGTTTCTTGAGGTAGCCCTGGAAAAGAAAACAGGGAACAAAGGCACACAAATGCACAGACAAATCCAACAAATACGCAAACTGAAAGGTAAAACAAAAAAGGAAAAGAGAAAAGAGGAAGGAGGGAAGGCGAATAATAAGAAATTAAAATACATAAAAAAGAAAAAAAGAAGAAAATGAAAAAAGGAGAAACCCAGTATACAAAGAACAGTTTAAAGCATGTAACCAGATTTCACAGCTACAAATAAGTAGCCAGGTGTGTGCAGTGCTAGTGGAAGAGCATAGAGAAAGAGGGAAATGATAGGGCAGGAATGAAACGTCTCCTCCAGGTCGGGCTGGTGAGCGAGGAGCAGTTTCACCTGGGGTCGCCTGGGACCAGTGCGTCCTGCCTAAGGTCAGCTGGACAGCAGGAAACGGGGTCCCTCTGTGTCCTGTCACCTGAAATATAATTTCAGGCGGGCAAATCTCTCAGAAGTTTTAAGCCTTTCGCCTACCCCCTAGGGATCCAGTGGAGCCAGAAGCTCAAAGGCGTGGCCACCGCGCGTCCTACAGGTTGATCTGGCTAGCAGGGAGCAGTTTCCCTGGGGTTTGCCTGGGATGAGTGCGTCTCCCCTGGGGTTAGCTGGAGAGCAGGAAACTGGACCCCTCTGTGTCCCGAGTGGAGGTTTTTTTCTTTTCCAGTGACAGAGACAGTGTCTTGAGCAGTTTTGGCGACTCTTTTCCCCCCCTAGACTCCCTGCGGCTCTCCTCAGAGAGGGATCCCCCCCTTCCTGTGTGTCTCCTGTCCCAGCCCGATTTTATCTTCCCCAGTTCGCACTCACGCTTTAAGGTTTTTTTCAGCGGACTCTGTCTCCTTTTCCTCCCAAACTCCTGGATTCTGTAATAGTTCCTATGGCTTCAAGCCTTCTCCCTATGAGATATGGGGCGAGTGAAATGTACAGAGCTCCCTACTTCTCCGCCATCTTGCCCTCTCCTCCTATAAGAGACCTTGAGATTTTTCTTCTTGAGGTGAGCCTGTATTGCTATAAACTTCCCTGTTAGAACAGTTTTTGCTGCATCCTAAAGATTTTGAACTGTTGTGTTTTCGTTTTCATTTGTGGTCTTCTATTTTTTTTTTTTTTTTTTAATTTCTAGGAGAGAGAGAGACAGCGTGAGCAGGGGAGGGTCAGAGAGAGAGGGAGTCACAGACTGAAATAGGCTCCAGGCTCTGAGCTGGCAGTCAGCACAGAGCCTGATGCGGGGCTCGAACCCACGAACCGAGAGATCATGACCTAAGCGAAAGTCGGACGCTTAACCGACTAAGCCACCCAGGCGCCCCGGTCTTCTATTTTTTTTAATTCCTATTTGATTTCTTGGTTGACCTATTCATTGTTTAGTAGTGTGTTACTTAACATTCATGTATCTGTGAGTTTTCCAGATTTTTTCTTGTGGTTGATTTCTAGTTTTGTAAAGAATGCATGTATGACTTCAGTCTTCTTGAATTTGGTTAGATTTGTTTTGCAGCCTAATATGTGATCTGTACTGGAGAATATCCCATGTGTACTTGAAATAATGTGTATTTCACTGTTTTAAGATGGAACATTTTGAATATATCTGTTAGATCTATCTGGTGCAACATGTCATTTAAAATCACTGTTACTTGTTGGGATGAGCACTGGGTGTTATATGGAAACCAACTTGACAATAAACTATGAACGAAAAAATAAAATAAAATCATTGTTCCTTGTTGATTTCTGTTTGAGTATCCATTCATGTAAGTGGGGTGCCTAAATCCTCTACTATTATTATATTAGTATTGATTATTTCCTTTATGTTTCTTATTAGCTGTTTTATTATTTGAGGGCTCCCAGGCTGGGTGCATGAATATCTACAATTGTTATATCTTCTTGTCAGATTATTCCCTGTATGATTATTTAGTGTCCTCCTTCATTTCTTGTAACAATATTTATTTAAAAATTTTTTTAATGTTTTTTATTTATTTCTGAGAGAGAGACAGACAACGTGAACAGGGGACGGTCAGAAAGAGAGGGAGATACAGAGTCTGAAGCAGTCTCCAGGTTCTGAGCTAGCTGTCATTACAGAGACCGATGTGGGGCTCAAACTCACGAACCGTGAGATCATGACCTGAGCCGAAGTCAGATGCTTAACCGACTGAGCCACCCAGACGCCCCACAGTATTTGTTTTAAAGTCTGTTTTGTCTGATGTAAATACTGCTACCTTAGCTTTCTTTTTATTTCATTTGCATGATAGATGTTTTTCCAGCCTTTCATTTTCAGTTTGCATGTGTCTTTAGGTCTAAAATGAATCTCTTGTAAGCAGCATATAGATAGTCTTGCTTTTTATACATTCCCTCACTCTCTATTTTTTGTTTGAGTGTAGACTATTTATATTCAAGGTAATTATTTATAGGTATATATTTCTTACCATTTTGTTACTTATTTTATGGTTGTTTTGTATTTTTTCTCTGTTTCTTTCTTCTCTTGCTCTCTTTTCATGTTTTGCTGCCTTTCTTTAGTGATATACTTGGATTCCTTTCTATTTTTGACATATTTATTACTGGTTTTTGACTTGTGGTTACCATTAGGTTTGTATATAACATCTTATGCACATAATAGTCTATATTATGTTCATTATTGCTTAAAGTTGAACCCATTCTAAAAACACTAAAATTTTATTCCTCTCCCTCCCATGCTTTAGGTATATGGTATCATACTTTACATCCTTCTATTTTGTGAATACTTGGCTGATTTTTATAGATACACTTAATTTTATTGGTTTTGAAGTCACTCTTAGGATGTATACATTACAGTGGCTTTTAGTGCATTCACAAAGTTATGCAGCTGTCATCACTAATACCAAACTATTTCATCACCCCCAAAAGAAATGGATGGAATCATACAATATTTAACATTTTGTGTCTGGCTCCTTTTGCCTTGCAGGTTTTTAAAATTCATTCATATTGGGGCATATATCAGTACTTAATGCCTTTTTATGGACAAATAGTATTCGATTGTGTGGATATACCACATTTGGTTTATCTGTTTAACTGTTGATAGTCATTTGGATAATTTCCAATTTCTGACTGATATGAATAATGCTGTCAACTTTCATGTACAAGATTTTGCATGGACATATAGATTCTTTTCTTTGAGTTATATACCTAGGAATGGAATTTCTGGGTCATATGGTAACTCTGTGTACAACATTTTGAGGAATTGCAAAACTATTTTCCAAAGTAGCTATGCCATTTTATATTCCTACCAGCAGAATATGAGATTCTGATTTCTTCACATATTCTTTTCAGTTTGTGGCATAGCCATTGCAGTAGAACTCTGCACTGCAGATTTCTTCCTTTGGGGTGAGGCTGGCTCTTTATGGTGGAAACTCATATGGCAGACTCTCAAGAGCTGGAGATAGTACCTAACCCTTGCTTTTACTCAAGCATTTATATCAGGGATTTTTCCAAATAGAAACCTAGTTATATCCTGTGTTATAGAGACCCTCTGACATCTAAACTTGGAGCACCACAGAGTCCTTCCTCCAGCTTCTCGTTATACTCTAGGTTATATCCAGCTTTATGGCTTTAAAGACTGATGGGGCACTTGGGTGGCTCAATTGGTTAGGTGTCTAACCTCAGCTCAGGTCATGATCTCACTGTTCATGAGTTTGAGCCCCGTGTCAGACTCTGTGCTGACAACTCAGAGCCTGGAGCCTACTTCAGATTCTGTGTCTCCCTCTATCTGCCTCTCCCTTGCATGTGCTCTCTCTCTCTTTCTCTCTCAATAATAAACATTAAAAAAATGTTTTTAAAGACTGATCTTCATACTGATGACTTACAAATTTGAATCTCTAGCCAGACATTTGTATCTCTATCCAGTACTCCAGATACAGATATCCACTGTCTTCCTAACGTCTTCACTTGGATATCTAATAAAAATCTCAAACCAAACATGTGTGAAACAAACCTTTTACACAGTGTCCCCCCACCTTGATCTTCTTCATCTTATTAAATGGCAATTCCGTTCCGCTGGTAGCTCAGGTCAAAGCATTAAAGTCCTTTGATTTTTCCAAACTTAAAATAAAATTGTATTTTTTGTCTTGTGTGCTCACCAAAGTTGCTGTTCCTTTAATGTGGTTCACCTATGATTTTCAGAGATTTCTTTGAATGTTAGTTGCTAAAAAGACTAAAATAGCACACAAGAAAACCAAACACCTCTCCTTATCTTTGCATTTTGGTTCTGTGCTGGTTATTTCTTCAAAATATAGCTCTGCTTACACTGAGCCTAGGAATCAGTCTAAGGTGAAAGGTGAGGGTCTTCTCTGGTCTTGTCTTAGCAGGAGTACTTTTGAATGTCATAATTAAAAAAAATCCTCTCCAGATTTTTCTTCCAGACCTTAAGTTGTTATTATATGTCTTGAACCATAACCTTTGGTCCTAGGTGTCTGTAGTGTGTTAGTTCATCTTATGCCATTTTCTGACAAAGCCCAGTTTTTCAAAATCCATGTCTAATCTATGTTAAAGAGAGATAAGTGCCTTCCATCAGTCCTTCAAGTATCCCCCAAACAAATTAGAACAGACACTTACAGTAATTTCTGGATAAAGTCTGCTCTGTTTCCTTTGGAATCATGGACCAACATCCCTTAGTTGGGACACAGCCTGCTGGCACTTTGACTGCCACTGCTTTAGAACTGTGCCATGCTAGAGTCTTGGGCAAGGACAAATAAAAACATCACAAAACTTTCCTGCCATTTTTAAGTTGTGTTTTTCTTGGTTCAGGATTCACTTAGTTTCTGTAATTCTTTGACCATTTTCCAGAGTTCTGACAGTATTGGTTCTGACAGTTTTGCTTTTTTTTTTTTCATTATTTCTGAGGAAATAAGTGCTCGGAGCTCCCTACTATGCCATTTTCTAGTGTCACATAGTTCATTTTATTTTATCCTGAGCAGTATTCCATTGGATGGATATACCACAGGTTGTCTTCCTGTTTGTAAACACTTGGGTTGTTTCCAACTGTGGGCTATTCTGAACAAAGTGGTTGTAATGGCTAGTTTTATGTGTCAACTTGATTGGGCCACAGGATTCCCTGGTCAATATATTGCATGTTACCCTCATGAGAAATCTGAGCCAGAATCACTCAACTAATTCATTCCTGGATTCCTATTCCATAAAAACTGTGAGGTCATGTTTTAAATTTTCAACCAAGTTGTAGGGTAATTTTTTAATGCAGCAATAGATAGGCAGCTAAAACGACTAACAGATAACAGACACTTAAGCCTTCTCTTGCCATAAGTTCACTAGAAATTGTGATTACACTCATGCTTATTAAAGCAGAACTTTGGAACCAGTAAGCTCATGAGACATGATTAATCATCTCTAAGATACTGTATATCCTGCTTACTTAGTTTATTTTCTTTCCCCTTTCTGCTCTAATGTAAGCTTCATGAGAGAAGATATTTTTAAAGGTTGTTTTGTGTATTGCTATAACCCTACTCTGTAAAATAGGTAAGTATATGCTTCCCATACCATGTCTCATTAGATGGTCAGAATTTCCATATTCTGTGGAAATGTAGAATAGTAATGATCACAGTGACTTGCTTTAAAGATATAGCCTACCTAATTTTCCTTCCCTTCCCCTAAGTTCATCTGTTGAATTACTCAAATTTCACATATGAGTGAAATCATACCTGTCTTTCTCTGACTTCACTTATTTTGCTTAGCATAATACCCTCTAGTTCTATCTACGTTGTTGCAAATGGCAAGATTTCATTCTTTTTAATCACCAAATAGTATTCCATTATGTATATATACCACAACATCTTTACCCATTCATCTATTGATACACATTTTGCCTCTTCCCATAATTTAGCTATTGTTGATAGTGCTGCTATACATGTTGGGGTGCATGTGCCCTTCAACATTTTTCTATCCTTTAGATGAATACCTAGAAGTGCAGTTGCTGGATTGTAGGATACTTCTATTTTTAATTTTTTGAGGAGCCTCCATAATGTTTTCCAGATTGGCCATACCAATTTTCATTCCCACCAACAATGCAAGAGAGTTCCTCTTTCTCCATATCCTTGCCAATATCTGTTTTTTCCTGAGTTGTTTATTTTAACCATTCTGACAGGTGTAAGGTGATATCACTCATTGTGTTTTTGATTTGTATTTCCCTGATGATGAGTGATGTTGAACATCTTTTCATGTGTGTTAGCCATCTGGATGTCTTCTTTGGAAAAGTCTCTATTCATATCTTCCCATTTTTTCATTGCATTGTTTGGTTTTGGGTGTAGAGTTTCATAAGTTCTTTCTAGATTTTGGATACTAACCCTTATCTGATATGTCATTTGCAAGTACTTTCTCCCATTTTATCAGTTGCCTTTTAGTTTTGTTGTTTCCTTTGCTGTGCAGAACCTTTTTATCTTGATGAGGACCCAACAATTCATTTTTGCTTCTCTTTCCTTTGCCTCTGGAGTCATGTTAAGTAAGTTGCTGCGGCCCGGGTCATAGAAGTTGCTGCCTCTGTTCTCCTGTAGGATTTGGATGGTTCCTGTCTCACATTTAGGTCTTTCATCCATGTTGAATTTATTTTTGTGTATGGTATGAGAAAGTGGCCCAGTTTCATTCTTCTTAATGTCGCTGTCCTGTTCTCCCAGCACCATTTGCTAAAGAGACGTTTTTTCCATTGGGTGTTCTTTCTTGCTTTGTTGAAGATTAGTTGGCCATACATTTGTGGGTCCATTTCTGGGTTCTCTGTATTAGTCTGTTCATCTATGTGTCTGTGTTTATGCTACTACCATACTGTCTTGATGACTACAGCTTTGTAATATAGCTTAAAGTCCAGAATTATGATGCCTCCAGCTTTCCTTTTCTCTTTCAACATTCCTTTGACTATTTGGGGTCTTTTGTGGTTCCATACAGATTTTAGGATTGTTTGTTCTAGCTCTGTGAAGAATGCTGGTGTTATTTTGATAGGGATTGCATTTAATGTGTAGATGGCTTTGGGTAGTATAGATTTTTTTGGGGGGGGTAGTATAGACTTTTTGACAATACTTATTCTTTCCTTCATGAGCATAGAAGTTTTTCCATTTCTTTGTGTCTTCAATTTCTTTCATAAGCTTTCTATTGTTTTCAGCATACAGATCTTTTACCTCTTTGATTCAGTTTATTCCTAGTTATCTTATAGTTTTTGTTGCAATTGTGAAACCATAAGAGAGTCCTAAATACAGAGAACTAACTGAGGGTTGCTGGGTGGTGGGATGGAAGGATGCGTTAAATAGGTGATGGGCATTAAGGAGCGCCTTTTTTGGGATGAATACTACATGTCATATGTTAAAGATGAATCACTGGGTTCTACTCCTGAAGTCAGGATTACACTGTATACTAACTCACTTGAATTTAAATTAAAAACTAAAATAAATATAAAGATACAGCTTACTTAAATGGAATAGATTTTCCACAGTCTTTCTGATATATATATGTATATATATTGCACTTTACAAATATTTTGTTTTTTATTTATTTTTTATTCTCAACTTATATAACACACAGTATAGTCTTGGCTTTGGGAGTAGAATCCAGTGATTCATCACTTAAATATAACGCCCAGTGCTCATCCCAACAAGTACCCTCCTTAATGCCCATCATCCATTTTCCCCACCCCCATCAACCTTCAGTTTGTTCTCTGTATTTAAGAGACCCTTATAGGGGCACCTGGGTGGCTCAGTCAGTTATACGTCCGACTTTGGCTCAGGGCATGATCTCATGGTTCATGGTTGGAGCCCTGTGTCGGGCTCTGTGCTGACAGGCAGCTAAGAGCCTGGAGCCTGTTTCGAATTCTGTGTCTCCCTCTCTCTGACCCTCCCCTGCTCACGCTGTCTCTCTCTCTCTCAGAAATAATAATACATTAGACATTTTTTAAAAAGAGTCCCTTATATATTTTTAATGTTCCATATTTCATTTGAGAATAAAAGTCCTTTGTTCATTTAAAAGTCCTTCATTATTTCATTTAAGAGTGATAACCTTTATAGGTCACTCTATTTCATTCTTCATGTTTCTGCTGATGTTACAGTCTCAGCCACAGTGTCCTGGTCACTATATTTAAAATTATAAATGTTTATCTCACACTCCTTATTTCTCAACCATGCTTTTTCTTTTTAGCATTTATCACCTCTAGGATAATATATATTCTACCTATGTAATGTTTTTTCTTTTCTTTTTATTATAATGGAAGCTTCATGAGAGAAGGAATTTTTTCAAAAAATTTTGTGTATCGCTATAACTCTATATCTAAAACATGGCACACTGTGGGTTCTCAGTAAATATTTTATGAACTAATGAATGCCTTTGTTGTCAGAATTTCTTTTTTTTTTTTTTAATGTTTTAATGGTTACTTTTGAGAAAGAGACAGAACGTGAGTGGGGGATGGGCAGAGAAAGGGAGACACAGAATCTGAAGCAGGCTCCAGGCTCTGAGCTGTCGCACAGAACCTGATGTGGGGCTCAAACCCCACTAGGAGATCATGACCTGAGCCGAAGTCAGATGCTTAACCAACTCAGCCACCCAGGTGCCTTTATTGTCAGATTTTCTGGAGAAGCATCTATTTTGAATCTGTTATGTTAAATCATATAAAATTGCTGACACATCCATTTGGATATAATTATATGGCACTTTTATATTCAGCCTAATAGCTGATTTTGGCCGTCCACTTGAAATATCACTAAGAATTTTTTATAAGCTATTTATGCAGTTTATTTGTTGTCAGTAACAATGATGATAAGTGGATGCATTCTTTTTTTTTTTTTTTAATGTTTTTTATTTATTTCTGAGAGAGAGAGAGACAGCATGAGCAGGGGAGGGTCAGAGAGGGAGATACAGAATCTGAAACAGGCTCCAGGCTCTGAGCTAGCTGTCAGCACAGAGCCCGACTCGGGGCGTGAACCCACCAACTGTGAGATCACGACCTGAGCTGAAGTTGGACGCTTAACCAACTGAGCCACCCTGGCACCCCAGTAAATGCATTCTTGATATGATTTTGAGATTTTTAAGATCTCTATTAATAGAATTCTTCATTATTTATGCTTTTTTGTTACTTAAAACTTTGTTTTCTCATTGCTTCCACCAGTAACATAAGGAATATATTGAAATTTTAATGGGTGCATTCGACCTTTTCAGCTGCCATTGCTTAGAGACACTGTTGCTAACTGAATCTCTGAGGTATTTCTGACTGATAAATAGTAGACTGGGTCATAACTGCCTTGTCAGTACTTTCTGAAGAATGGATATCCAGGAAGTACACTTGACCCTTAAACAGTGGAAAATCCATTTATATGAACTTTTGACTCTAAAAACTTTACTACTAATAAAGTAGTATTGCTTTATTACTATTGTTGACTGGAAGCCATACCAGTAACACAAACAGTTGATTAACCCATATTTTGTATGTTATATGTATTGTATACTGGTTTCTTACAATAAAGTAAGCCAGGGAAAATAAAAATATTATTAAGAAAATTATAAGAGAAAATACATTTACTGTACTGTATTTATTGAGGGGAAAATCCGTGTATTAGTGGACCCAATGCAGTTCAAGACCATGTTATCCAAGGGTCAGCTACAGTTGTAGAGTACATTGAGTCTAACAGAAGGCAAAGCTGTCCTCTCCGGTCAGTATTGAGGAAGGGGGCCTGCAGGGTGCTCTTTTTGAGAGGCTTCTGTGATGACAGGCCCAGAGCACTCAAAAAGATGGCTCCTTGCACTTCCACTGCCACCATCAAAAAGACAAACCAGCTGTCTCTGTGGAACCCAGTCCAGGACCTGCAGTCTTGTTCTACATTTCAGTTTCTTACTTTCAGTATTTTCAAAAGGAAAAAAAGATGTCCATGTTCTGAGGGGACTTTCACACTGTCATTCGAAGACATTCTAGGGGAAGAAATATTGGAATTGTATGAGCATTTTGTTTTTCTCTGGCAGAAACAGTACTGATTGAGGATCCTGCATAAAATCTAGCTGATTTGATAGTCTTATCTATGTCTACATTCTTCAGTATGTCATCTACTCATTGTATGTGCATTTTGCTGACTGAAGTGTAAAAATATGAAGAATTAAGAGTACTGAATATTCTGTATCTGGATATGTAAAATATAATTATGTGAGAGTCTTACATCGAGGGTTAACTCTTTTTAGGCCTCCCTCCCTTAAATGTCTTTAGCCATGTTTTCTTGTCTATCTGTGTAGATGGGTGTTCTCATACATACCCACTATTCTCACAAACTAAATTTCTATAGCTCCATTCTAGACTCTGTCATGATTTCTGACTCCTATAACCAACTATTCACTGACCTTCAATACTAAATCCCATAGGTACTTCAACTCAACATGTTTAAAAATGCTCCTCCAGTACTTCCTAGTACAGTCCCCTCAAACAACTCATGAAGAAACCTGGGAGTCATCCTAGCCTCCTCCCTTTTCTTTATCCCTTTGAATGATCAAGTTTAATCAGTTCTGTTTCTTAAGTACTTCCCAAATCTATCACTTCTACTCCAACTATACCTCCACAGACCTTCATCACTTCTTACCTGGACTTCCTACCTAGTTTCACTGTTCAGACTCATTATCTCTTGCATTCTCCACCTTCATCAGCAATGTGTCCAACATTATTCACACTACTTCCAGAGTCACTTTTTAAATTGTAACTATGACCATATTCTCCATCCCTCCCTCCCTCCCTCCCTTCCATCCTTCCTTCCTTCCTTCCTTTCCTTTCCTTCCTTTCCTTCCTTCTCTCCTTCCCATCCTTCCCATCCTTCCATCCTTCCATCCATCCATCATATTATTTCTGATTAAATGCCTCCACTGACTTACTGTCGTGTACAGAATACAACCCAGGCTCTTTAACTTGGTATACAAAGCTTTTTGCGATTTAGCTGTCCTTCCCTCTCTAGCTTAATCTCTTCCTATTTTCCTACTAACATTCCTAGAAGGTGCTAGTTCTTCCATACCTATAGTATCTTTTTCTTCATTCAGTTAATCTTTGCCCCAACATACTCACTTTTGAGAAGCTTTCCTAAGGTTCAGTGCCAGCTCCTATGGCTGCCTCTCTGTAATATCAGTTATTTGAATATATCCTAACTTCTTGTTCATTTGTCTGGCCCCTTCACCAACCCTTCTGGACTTTGAGCTTCTTAAAGTCAAGGACTGTTTTTTTTTTTTTTTTTTTTAAATCTCTGTCTATAGTGTTTACCATGGGGTTTGGCACACAGTAAGGGTTTGGTAAATATGTGACTTAATGGATGGGCATACTGATATCATGAAAGAACAATTGATATCACATGAGCTGTCTGCTGAACAGTTTCCTTACCACTACATGACGGTGATAGTACTGCCTTACAGTGCTGCTGTAATAATTCTGTGCATTAGGGAACTCATTTGAGCTCTGGGTCTTACCCTGCTACATCTAAGCAGTGACCTTGGGTGAATCATTTAACCCTTCAGACCTCGCATTCTTCATCTGTCAAGTGGAGGAGTACAATACCTGCCTTCCACGTTTGTGGTGAAGATTATAAGAGGTATGTTTTGCAAGAACTTAGCAATGTCTGAAATGTAATAGAAATATATGTTTTCCTTTTTTCTTTACTTCATGTTTCCTATTATTTAATTGCAGTTTCTTTCTGTATTTCAGCATTTGTTCCTGGGGATGCCAAAATCTTTGTATCATTTGCACTCCATGCAAGTACTTAAAAAGCTGTAGATTTTTTTTTTTAAGAAAAGGCATCTCTCCTTCATCTCCAGCTTTTATAGACCCTCTTAAAATCTCTATTTCTGCAAGGAAATATTTTACTTTCTCCCCATAAAGCTCATGGTTCTTCTATACCACTTTGTACCATAGTTATTTCTCTGGGCTTACAGTGTTTGTGTGCTTTAAAGACTGGGCCCATTTCAAGACTTAAAATTTGCATTTACTCTTTTCAGTCATACATTACTTTCATATAAGCCATACAGGGATAAATTCTATGCTTAGACACACAGTAGAATTGTTAGGTTTTTTTTTTTAATGTATTTATTTAAATTCATCTTAGTTAACATACACTGTAGGATTGGTTTCGGGAGTAGAACCCAGTGATTCATTACTTACATATAAAAGCCAGTGCTCTTCCCAACAAGTGCCCTCCTTAATGTCCATCACCCATTTAGCCCATCCTCCCACCCATCTCCCCTCCAGCAACCCTCAGTTTGTTCTCTGTCTTTAAGAGTCTCTTATGGTTTGCCTCCCTCTCCGTTTTTATATTCTTTTTCCTTCTCTTTACCTATGTTCACCTGTTGTATTTCTTAAGTTCCGCATATGAATGAAATCATATATGTCTTTCTCTGCCTAACTTACTTCACTTAGCATAATATACTCTAGTTACATCCACATTGTTGCAAGATTTCATTCTTCTTGATTGCCAAGTAGTATTCCATTGTATGTATATACCATATCTTCTTTACTCATTCATCAATTGATGGACATTTGGGCTCTTTCCATAATTTGGCTCTTGTTGGTGGCACTGCTGTAAACATTGAGATGCATTTGCCCCTTCGAATCAGCATTTTTGTATCCTTTGGATAAATTTCTAATAGTACAATTGCTGGATTGTAGGGTAGTTCTATTTTAATATTTGGGGGAACCTCCATACTGTCTTCCAGAGTGGCCATACTAATTTGCATTCCCACCAACAGTGCAAAAGTATTCTCTTCTCTCCGCATCCTTGCCAACACCTCTTGTTTCCTGAGTTGTTTATTGTAACCATTCTGACAGGTGTTAGGTGATATCTCATTGTGGTTTTGACTTGTATTTACCTGATGATGAATGATGTTAAGCATGTTTTTATGTCATCTGTCTTTTAGCCATATGGATGTCTTCTTTGGAAAAGTGTCTATTCATGTATTCTGCCCATGTCTTCACTGGATTGTTTGGTTTTTGGGTGTTGAGTTTGCTAATAAGTTCTTTATAGATTTTGGATACTGACTTACCTTTATCCTATATGTCATTTGTGAATATCTTCTCCCATTCTGTAGGCTGCCTTTTAGTTTTGGTGATTGTTTCCTTTTCTGTACAGAAGCTTTTTTATCTTTATGAGGTCCCAATAGTTCATTTTTTCTTTTTTCCCCTTGCCTCTGGTGACATGTTAAGAAGTTGCTGCGGCTGAGGTTAAAGAGGTTGCTGCCTATGTCCTCTTGTAGGCTTCAGATGGTTTCCTGTCTCATGTTTAGGTCTTTAATCCATTTTGAATTTATTTTTGTGTAGGGTGCAAGAAAGTGGCCCATGTCGATGTCCAGTTTTCCCAACACCATTTGCTGAAGAGATTCTTTTCCATTGGATGTTCATTGCTGCTTTGTTGAAGATTAGTTGGCCATACATATGTTGGTCCATTTCTGGGTTCTCTGTTCCGTTCCATTTTTTCTATGTGTCTCTTTTTGTGACAGTACCATACTGTCTTGATTACAGACAAATATCTCTGATGAACCTGGATGCAAAAATTCTCAGCAAGATACTAGCAAATCAAATCCATCATTACATTAAAAGAATTATTCACCATGATCAAGTGGGATTTATTCCTGGGGTACAGGGCTGATTCAGTATTCACAGATCAGTTAATGTGATACATCACATTAAAAGGAAAGGATAAAGGGGGCACCTGGGTGACTCAGTCAGTTAAGCGTATGATTTTGGCTAAGGTCATGATCTCTTGGTTCATGAGTTCGAGCCCCGCATCAGGCTCTGTGCTGACAGCTCAGAGCCTGAGCCTGCTTCTGATCCCGTATTTCCGTCTCTCTCTCTCTTTTCCCCTCCCCCACTCACTTTCTGTCTGTCTGTCTCTCAAAAATGAATAAAGATTTAAAAAGATTTAAAGGAAAGGATAAAAACCATATGATCCTCTCAATTGATGTAGAAAAAGTATTTGACAAAATACAGCATCCTTTCTTGATAAAAACCCTAAGAAAACAGGGATGGAAGGAACATACCTCAAAATCATAAAGGCCATCTATGAAAGACTGACAGCTAATATCATCCACAGTGGGGAAAAACTGAAAGCTTTCCCCCTAAGGTCAGAAACATGACAGGGATGTCCACTCTCACCACTCTTGTTCAACATAGCACTAGAAGTCCTAGCCTCATCAATCAGACAACAAAAAGAAAGAAAAGGTATGCAAATTGACAAAGAAGTCGTCAAACCTCCACTCTTTGCAGATGACATGATACTCTATATGGAAAATGTGAAAGACTCCACCAAAAAAACCTGCTGCAACTGATAACGTGAATTCAGCAAAATTGCAGGATATAAAATCAACATAAAGAAATCAGTTGCATTTCTATATACAAATAATGAAGCAGCAGAAAGTCAAATCAAGGAATTGATCCCATTTACAATTGCACCAAAACCCATAAGATACCTAGGAATAAACCTAACCAAAGAGGTAAAAGATCTATATGCTGAACACTATAGAAAACTTATAAAAAAAAATTGAAGAAGACACAAAGAAATAGAAAATTCCATGTTCCTGGATTGGAAGAATAAAATTGTTAAAATGTTGATATTACCTAAAGCAATCTACACGTTCAATGCAATCTTTATCAAAATAACACCAGCATTCTTCACAGAGCTACAACAAACAATCCTAAAATTTGTTTGGAACCACAGAGGACCCCAAATACCCAAATAAATGTTGAAAAAGAAAAACAAAGCTGGAGGCATCAAGATTCCAGACTTTAAGCTGTATTACAAAGAGAATTGTTAGTTTTTTCAACTTGGTCTTCTGCACTGTGTTCTCTGTCACTTGACACTCTGCCCTCTTACTAAACAGAGACATCTGACATACATAATTTAGCAATTGATTGATTCTTTTAGGGCATTTGTTTCTTTAACAGTCACATCAAACACTTTCTGATCTTTTTAACCAAACTCCTGCTGCTCAGAAGTGAACTTCAAGTCGTCTCCTTGGGAAGAGTGATAAGAGACTAACCTGCATCATGTATTTATTAGTCTTGTCATGTAAAAATAGATTATTCTGTGACTTTGTTCCTTTGAAAGATATGACGATTTATGAATTCAGAGAATTTTTTAAGATGAAGGTATGACTAGGAGAGACAGTGGTCCTTTCTCATGAATATCTTAAATATACCAAGAATGACAGTACTTTAATCTCCCAGATACCTCCATCGTCCAAAGTGTAAAAGAAATATAAACAGAATAGAGCCTAGAATAAAGACTAGATAATGATGATTTGGAATTAAAATGGGTGGACTTTGAGTTCATAGGTCAATGCACACCTGTTTTTCAGGATTATACAGTACATTTCCATGAAAGTATTAAAGACTTTTGCAAAATATACATACATTGCAATGTAATTATTGCCAAATGGAATAGAATTGCTGGGTTATTACCTATTACCTAAGTAGACAGATGACCAACTTTAATAGACACTGCCAAACAGCTTTCTAAATAGTTATAGCAATTTATTTTCCTAGCAACAATTTATGACAGTTCCTTATCCTTTTTTCCCATCAACATTCTTAGCTTTGTCAGTCTTCTTAATTTTAGCAATTCTACTGAGCATGTATCTGTATTTCATAGTGATTTTAATTTGTTTTTTTTCCTACTGATGTTGAACATCTGTCTCTTCATAAGATAACTAACTTGACCATTTGGATATCAGTTTTGTAAAGTTTCTGGGTTAAAAAAATTTTTTTTCTGGGGGCCTGGGTGGCTCAGTCTGTTAAGCATCCAACTCTTAATCTCAGCTCAGGTCTTTTTAAAATTATTATTTGAGAAAGAGAGAGGGAGTACATGATTGCGGTGAGAAGGTCAGAGGGAGGGAAAGAGGGAGAGAAGGGGGGAGAGAGACAGAGAGACAGAGAGAGAGAGAATGAGAATCTTAAGTAGGCTCCACACACAATGCAGAGCTTGACATGGGGCCCCTGACTAAGCCAGAATCATGAGTCAGGTGTTCAACTGACTGAGCCACCCAGGCCCCTCAGCTTAGTTTTGATCTCAGAGTCATGAATTTAAGTTCCGTGTTGTCTCCATGCTGGGCATGGAGCCTACTTAAAAAAAAATTCTAGTAAATTAAAAATGTTGTATTGATTTGTAGACATTTTTATTTATTCTTCATAGGAATCCTTTGTCATAAATATTGTTAGAAATATATTACCTTACTGCACTGCCACCTGTATGTTTAATCTCTCTGTTCTGTTAATGAACAGAAATTTTTCACTTCAGCATAGTCTTATTTATCATTTTTTCCCTTATACTTAGCACGTTTTATATCCTGCTTAAGAAATTGTTGTCTAACAGAAATTTATGACTCTATTATAATCTAGAAGCTTTATTTTTTACTTTTCACATTTAAATCTAAGATACATCTGGAATTGAATTTTGGTCATGAACTTATGGGGTCAGTTGGCCAGTTGACCCAGCACTGCATATCAAAAAGAAAATATTTTTTCTCACTATACTGCAGTGTTACCTTTGTCACAAATCTAATGACCATATATATTTGGTCTGTTTATCCTATTGGTTTATTTTTTTTTATTCTTGCATCAGTACAACATGTCTTAATTAGTGTGGACTTACAAGTCTCCATATCTCCTAGTATAAACTCTCCAGAGTCTTTAAGATATATCAAAAATGTAAAAGTTTTTCTTGACTATTGGTGGCCCTTGATATTTGTACCTAAATTTTAAAATGTGCATTTCTTGGGGCACCTAGGTGACTCAGTCAGTTGAGTGTCCAACCCTTGATTTCAGCTCAGGTCATGATCTCACAGTTCTTGGGATTGAGCCCTGTGTCAGGGTCTGTGCTAACAGCATTGAGACTGCTTGGGGTTCTCTTTCTCTCTCCCTCTTGCTCCTCCTTTCCCCCTCAAAATAAGTAAACAATTTAAAAAAATAATAAAATGAGCATTTCTTAAATTTAAAAAATTTAAATTTACTCTTTGCCCCCTAATTAAATCCATTCTGGAATTTTGATTGGAATTGTTTTTGAACCTGTAGATCATTTCTGGAAGAATTGACATTTTAACAATATTAGGTTTTCCAATCAATGAACATGGTCTGTACCTCCATCATTTATGTAAATCTTTAATTTTTCTCAGCAGTGTTTGTACTTTTCACTTTAGAGATCTTGTTTGTATTTCATTAACTTTATCCTTAGAAATATTTGTTTATTGTTGCTATTATAAGTTTTAAAAATTAAGCTATGTATTTTCCAGTTATTTCCAGTTGTTTGTTAAACTGTTGTTTGTGTTTTTGGTAGATTCACTTTGTATTTAGTGACCTCGTTCAAGTTATTAGTTGTAATGGTTTATTTATAGATTCTTCTGGAACTTCTGTGCATATATAATAAATCATGTTATTCATGGAAGATGACAATACAAAACATTTTCCCTTCATGTTAATTTTAGTAATGTACTTAAGTAATCATACAGATTGGAGTTCTTAGCACTTTCTTGAATCTATGGCTTGATATCTTTCACTGGCTTTGAAAAATTTTAAGTTCAAATATAACTTCTGTTTCATACTTTTTATTGCTCATTTTGGACTCCAGTAACATGTGCTTTATTTTTTTTCACTGTCAAATCAATTATTTGTTTTTATTTTTTTATTTTTATTTATTTTTTTAAAATAGTTTATTGTCAAGTTGGTTTCGATATATGCACCGTCTAGTTAATGTGTGTGCTACTAACATACATGGTAGCAGTGTATATTAAATGTGTATTAAAGACATGCTACATTTATATTGTGTCTCTTATTTTTCATTCTCTCGATGCTAAGCTTACATAATTTCTACTGAAACATCTTCTAAACTAATGATTTCTTTTGCTTTGCCTGTTGAATTTTTAATTTCATCTATTACCGTTTTCAGTTTTAGAATTTTATATTTGATTTTTATGGAATCCAGTTCTGTGGTGAAATTATCTTCTCGCCTGTTTTGCTGAATATATCAATTTTGGTTAACATAATTCTATGTCTCATAATTCTAATATCAGACATGGATCTATTTCTTTTGATTGTTTTTCTCTTGGTCATGTTTCTTAGTAAGTCTGATAATTTATTGAATGCCAGATACCAGATATAGAAAATTATAGAGGCTTTCTCCTTTTCCAGCGAGGATTTACCTTATCCCTACCAAGTAGTTCCAGTAGGGTCAGATTATCTGATGAAGCTGTATTATAGTCTTGGTAAGGTATTTTCTACCTCTGATTCACATGCATTCTTGGGATATTTCCTTTAGTGGTTCCAGTTGAGAAACTAGATTGTTTGGTATGTTCTTTCTTTCTTGTCAAGTTCTGAATACAGTTTTTGTCTCTAAAACTCTGCTAAACTTGTACTGTACTTTTAGCTTGCTTCCTATTAGTCTTTTTTTTTTTTTTTTTTAGTTTATTTATTTTGAACTCAGGACCACGAGATCATGACCCAAGCCAAAATCAAAACCCAGATGATTAACCTATTGAGCCACCCAGGTGCCCTGTTAGTCTTTTTAACACTGAGGAATAGGTATTTTAAGAATAAGCAAATGTGGGGTGCCTGGGTGGCTCAGTCAGTTAAGCATCTGATTTCAGGTCAGGTCATGATCTCGCAGTTCATGAGTTCAAGCCCCACATCGGGCTCGCCACTATCAGCACAGAGTCTACTTCAGATCCTCTGTCTCTCTCTCTCTGCCTGTCTCTCACTAGTGCTCCCTCAAAAAAATAAATAAATAAAAACTAAATAAAATACATTTAAAATAACAAAGCCAGAGTTTCAGATTTAAAACTACACTACAAAGCCATAGTAAGAAAAATAGTATGATACTGGAACAAAAGTAGACATATTGGTTAGTGGAATAGAATAGAATAGCCCAGAATTAAATCCTGGCATATACAGTTAATAATGTTTAACAACAGAGCCAAGAACACTCAATGGAGAAGGATATTCTCTTCAACAAATGGTGCTGGGAAAACTAGAAAAACACCTTAAAAATAAAGAAATTGGGCCCCTATCTTACACCACTCACAAAAATTAACTTGAAATGGATCAAAGATTTAACCATAAGACTTGACACCATTAAACTTCTAGAAGAAATTTTAGGGATGAAGTTCATTGACTTTGGTCTTAGCAGTAATTTTTTGGTCATGACTACAAAATCACAAATAACAAATCAGCGAATGGGACTACATCAAACTCAAAAGCTTCTTTGCAGTGGAAGAAACAATTGATAAAATGAAAAGACAACCAATAAAATGGGAGAAAATATTTACAAACCATATATCAGATAAGGAGTTACTATCCAAAATATATGAAGAACTCAGTGAACTCAATAACAATAAAACAATCTGTTTTTAAAATGGGCAGAAGAGGGGCGCCTGGGTGGCTTAGTCGGTTAAGCGTCCGACTTTCGCTTAGGTCATGATCTCGCGGTTCGTGGGTTCGAGCCCCGCGTCGGGCTCTGTGCTGACTGCCAGCTCAGAGCCTGGAGCCTGTTTCAGTCTGTGACTCCCTCTCTCTCTGACCCTCCCCTGCTCACGCTGTCTCTCTCTCTCTCTCCTAGAAATAAATAAAACATTAAAAATTAAAAAAAATAAAATAAAATGGGCAGAAGAACTAAATAGACATTTCCCCAAAGAAGATATAAAAGTGGGTAATGTATACATGAAAAGATGCTCGACATCACTAATCATCAGGGAAATGCAAATCAAAACCACTATGTGCTATCACCTCATAACTGTTAAAATGCCTGTTATCAGGAAGACAAAAGACAACAGGTGCTAGTGAGGATGTGGTGAAAAGGAAACCCTTACACCTTGTTGATGGGAATGTAAATTGGTCCAACCACTATGGAAGACAATATGAAGCTTCTTCAAAAAATTAAACATAGATCTGTCATACTGTCCAGCAGTTGCACTTCTAGGTATATACCCAAAGGAAATAAAAAACAGCATTTCAGTGACTTCTCTGCGCTCCCATGTTTATTGCAGCATTATTCACGAATTGCCGAGATAACAGACCCAAAGCCCATCAATAGATAAATAGATTAAAAAAATATGTGGGACATATACACAAATGGAGTATTATCCAGCCATGAGAAAGGAAGATATCTTCTTATTTTTGACATCATGGATGGACTTTGAGCACAATACACTAAGCAAGACAAGTCAGATAGACAAATACTGTACAGTATCATATATATGTGGAATCTAAGAGTTAAACCTATTTAAAAAAAAAGAGTAAAATGGTGGTGACCAGGGGATGAAGGGCAGAGGTCAGATGAGATCTTGTCATTTGCAATAATATGAATAGGCCTAGAGAGTACTATGCTATGTGAAATAAGTCAAACTGAAAAAGACAAATAGCACACAGTTTCACTCTATGTGGAATCTACAAAGCAAAACAAATGAATAAACAAACAAAAAGCAGAATCAGACATGTTACAGGGAGCAAACTGATGGCTGCCAGAGGGATAAAGGTTAGGAGGATGGGCAAAATGAGTAAAGGGAAGTGGGAGATAGATGCTTCCAGTAATAGAATGAATAAGTCATAGGAATAATAGACACAGCATAAGAAATATAACAATGATATTGCAATAGCATTGTATGGTGACAGATGGTAGCTAGTAGCTACACATATGGTGAGCATAGCATAACATTTAGAGAAGTTGAATTACTATCCTGTACACCTGAAACTAGTGTAACATGTGTCAACTATACTCAACATTTTTTTCAAGTAAAATTTTTTAAATAAAAAAAATCAGGCAGCCTGTGGATTAGTTTTTTCATGGGATAAATGTTGTAGGAGAAAATTAAAAAACATCTCTAGAGTCCTAGCTTAAATAGTTAATGTATCTAAAAGGATAGAATGTTTAAACTGCACACTATATCCTATAGAACTTTGTGCCCTTAGCTCTTTTTCCTAGTATGATTTTCTCCTTTTCTCCATTAGTTTAGGCTTCTCTGGAGTCAAGACTAGGTTAAAAAATTTTAGCCTACACTGTTGGTGGGAATGTAAGCTGGTTCAACCCCTCTGGAAAACAGTATGGAGGTTCCTCAAAAAATTAACAATAGCACTCCCCTATGACCCAGCAATAGCACTGCTAGGAATTTACCCAAGGGATACAGGAGTGCTGATGCATAGGGGCACATGTACCCCTGTGTTCATAGCAGCACTCTCAACAATAACCAAAACATGTAAAAAACCTTAGTGTCCATCAACTGATGAATGGATCAAGAGGATGTGGTATATTTATACAATGGAATACTACATGGCAATGAGAAAGAATGAAATCTGGCCATGTGTAGCAACATGGATGGAACTAGAGGGTGTTAGGCTGAGCGAAATAAGTCAGGCAGAGAAGGACAAATACCATATGTTTGCACATATAGGTGGATTAGGAGGACAATGCGGGAGAAGAAGGGGAAAAATAGTTGGGGAGAGGGAGGGAGACAAACCATGGGAGACTCTTGAATACCGAGAACAAACTGAGGGCTGATGGGGGTGAGGGAGAGGGGAAGGGGGGTGATGAGCATGGGGGAGGGCACTTGTTGGGATGAGCACTGGGTGTTACATGTAAACCAACTTGACAATAAACTATTTAAGAAATAATTTTAGCAGAACATACATTTGTATTTTTGATGACCTTTAAAACTTAGAGTTTTTTCTTTTTTAAATTATAAAACATATATACAAAAGAGTAAATAAACCATATATGTATGCTTTACCAAAAAAGTAATATAGACAGCTGTGTAATAAATACTCAGTTAAGAATTAGAACATTGACAGTACTGTAGAAGCCCCCGTGTTCCTCCTCCTGCTGCTGAAATCACCACTATCTTGATTTTTGAGATAATCATTTCCTTCTTTTTCTCTGTGATTTTCTGTGTGAGGATTTTGTGGGCTTTTCATTGATTACTTCGTTCCAGAAATAATTATCATTTATTACATGTCATACTTTATTTTGGTTCTTGAGATGAAACCATAAATAAAGGAGACATAATACCTCCTTCATGAACTTTACAGCCTAGTGATAGGACTTGCATTTTGTGGTAATTTTATTAAAATACTTCTCAGAGAATCTATAAAAATATTTGTGGAGTACCATTCTACATTTGACCATTAATAAAGTGTCTTTTTCTTTTTTTGTCTCATTCTCTTAATCATTGATCAAACATTGTGTGCTTAAAAGAACTGTTTTTTACCTTACAAAGTAGTGGTAAGCAAAAAGTGACTACATTTCTAGCTTTTGTAAACATGTTGGTAAAGAAATCTGGTTTTCTTTCTTGAATGATTCCCCGAGTTGTTGCAGCTCATTTTAGCAGCATCAGATGAATCTGTCATACCGGGGTTAAGTTAAATCTTTATCTGCTGTGGTCTGAATGTTTATGTCCTCCCCAAATTCTCATGTTGAAAACCTAGCACTTGATGTGATGGTGTTAGAAAGTGGGACCTGTGGGGGGATGCTTGGGTAATGAGGGTGGAGCTCTATGAATGGAATTAGTGCTTTTATAAAAGAGACCCCAGTGAGGTCTCTAGACCCTTCTACCATGTGAAGACACAGTAAGAAGTCCACAGTCAGCAATTCAGAAGAGGGCCTTCACTAGAACCTAACCAAGCTGGCACCCTGACCTTGAATTTCCAGCCTCCATACCTGTAAGAAATAGATTTCTATTGTATATAAGCGAGCCAGCCTATGGTATTTTGTTATAACAGCCCAAAAGGAGGACTAAGACGTTATCTTATCATATAAAAGAACACTGCCTTTTTATTAGTCTTCCGTCTCTTTAACCATTGATAATATTGTTAAAAGCAATGGTATTGTACCAACTATGTTAAATCAGTCATTTCTAAGACTGAATATACAGAAAGGGAATTGGTGTAGGTAAGTGAAAAGTTAACCGTAAGAATGCTAAAGAGAAGTAGTGTTCTTTTTAACATGGGAAATAAGAGTGGCTTAGCATAGATCTCTTGAACTTTTCCTTTCTCTTAACAAATATCGGAGGGGGGCTAAGAAGAGCATATGTTGATTCATTGTTAATTATAGAGTATGGTGATAACAGGTTTGAGTATTAGTCATGTTCTCCTAGTGTTTGACAATAGCTCTTAATGCAGGAAGAAAAAGATTTTTTTTAAGAGAATTAGGAGCATTTCCAGTACTGTTTCTTTGCATATGCTATTGCCTTGAATTTCAGTTTTGAAATAGCTTTACCTGGCTGTTAATTCCAAAATACACTTTTGTTTATTCTTTGTATTTGAATGTGATACTGCTGATGAATAAACTTACTTTTTATGATAATCATAATATGACATGATTACTTTTTTCTAAGATGCAAGTAGATTGGTTCTGTCCTTAAAATAAGAATTAGTCCTGACAAATAATTGAAAGTTTATCATTATCTTGTTTTATTGTTTCTTACCTAATAGCAGTGTTGTTTAGATGACAACTTCATGACACTTAATATCATTTCATCTTACTGAATTCCTGGTCCCAAAGTATTTTAAGCTTTCAGCAAAACTCTGATTTTTTACTCATGATCCTTGAACTATGATGCAAAACTTCCATAAACTTAAATGCTTATCAGAGTCAAAGGTCCCATAAAAAATTTCCCCTAAGGATTAGGAGAAAGGGCTTGAACTGGGGAGGAATTCATTGCATCAAGCAAGTTGGTGACTCTGGGGAATGTTGGTAAGAGGCAATTTAGAGGCTTCAATGCTGAATCTGTCCTGAAAGGCAGTAAAAGAAGGATAAATGAGGTTATCATTGCCAAGAACCTTTGAAGTAAGAAAACAGGTTTTCCCTCTGAGAGTTAATGACAAAAGCAATATATAGTTCTTCATAGTGTAATTGCAATTACCTTACAAAAAGGCAGCCTACTACACTTTTTAGGAACTAGTATGAATTTTATCTAAAGAAAAATTGTCAGCCAGATGAGTGATTTTTAAATGATATAAACATGGGGGGGGGGAGGAGTATCACAGAGTCAAATGTTAGTACTACCCATCCAGATACTTTTTAGGAAAAAAGGGAGTTCCATTAGGCTGGCCCTACCTCTTCCATTCTGGGGGCACATTTTGTCTGGTAAGCTAAGGTCCATATGCAGTGGGTTGGCAAGGTTCTAGGATCCAGGCAGGAGAAAACTGATTTTTTCAGAAGTCAGCTGTAAAATAAAAAGGAATTTAAGATTTGCCAGAGAAAGGTAAAAGCCAGGCACTGCAGTAGAACTTAACTGTTCAGAATAATCAGAACCATTGAAAATTTCATGAGGCTCAGTCTACAGAAGCACAGAGGCATTTATACAGCAGAGAGATATCTGGCTTCATTCCATTGTGGAGATTAGTGCATTAGACCTTGAGACTATCCTTTGAATATCCAAGTAACACACCCATTTGTCATTGCCCATTTCAAGTATGCAACTGTCTGATGTTTTGACTGTTTATGTATGTGTTGCTAAGGCTAATGCCAACATCAACCTCTCTTACTGTTTCTCATTGTAGAGCAATCACCTAACATATTGTTTTATTATATTTCTTTTGAACCTCAAGTGAGGATTGAGATATTCACACTTGCTTGTTTATGGCACACTACTGTCGTTAGTCCACTTAGGGCTTTCCCTTGTTTGTTTGTTTATTTATTTATTTATTTATTTTGTTTTATTTATTTCTAGGAGAGAGAGAGAGAGACAGCGTGAGCAGGGGAGGGTCAGAGAGAGAGGGAGTCACAGACTGAAACAGGCTCCAGGCTCTGAGCTGGCAGTCAGCACAGAGCCCGACGCGGGGCTCGAACCCACGAACCGCGAGATCATGACCTAAGCGAAAGTCGGACGCTTAACCGACTAAGCCACCCAGGCGCCCCTGTTTGTTTATTTTTGTTTTCCCAATATTCTCTATCTCTACTCCTATTCTTTCACCACCACTACTGTGGGTAATTATTCTAACATATTTAACATATGTTCTTAGATATGTTATTATTCTCCAAAGATTTTATATATGTGTTTTTAATTTTGCATAAGTTATTGAAATTTGTATTTCCCCAAACAATACAATGTTGCTATGTATACATCTAAGTTATTGTTTCCTGCTGTTGCTCCTAATTTGCCTCCCAACTTCCTGATGCTAGATAGTTCTGTGATAAACATCCCATAAGCTTTCTCAAGAACCTGTTTGAGACTTTCTTTGAGATATCACTGGGAGTAAAATTGCTGCATTATAGAATGTATGCGTATTTTTTTCCAAATTTATTGAGGTATAGTTGGCAAAAAAAATTATATATATTTCAAGATATAACACTATGATTTGTTGTAGATAAATGTTGCGAAATATTTTATCACAATCAAGTTAATTAACACATCCTTTCCATCACATAGTTACTTTCTTTCCTATGTGTATGATGAGAACGCTTAAGATCTACTCTTAGCAAATTTCAAGTATATAATACACAGTATTACCAACTATAGTCATCATGCTGTGCACTATATTTCTACTTACTCATCTTATAAGTGAAAGTTTGGACCTTTTGGCCAACATCTCCCAACAATTATTCTACATTTTGTTCCTGTGATTGACTTTCTAAAATCTAATATAGGGATGCCTGGGTGGCTCAGTAAGTTAAGCACCTGACTTTGACTCAGGTCATGATCTCACGGCTCATGGGTTCGAGCCTTACATCAGGCTCTGTGCTGACAGCTCAAGCCAGGAACCTGTTTCAGATTCTGTGTCTTCCTCTCTCTCTGCCCCTCCCCTGCTCACACTCTGTCTCTCTTTCTCAAAAATAAAATAAACATTAAAAATTCTTAAAGAAATAAACAAATAGTTTATTGTCAAATTAGTTTCTACATAACACTCAGTGCTCATCCCCAAAGTGCCCTCCTCCATGCCCATCCCCCCTCCCCCCCACATCCATCAGTCCTCAGTTTTTGTCAGCATTCAAGAGTCTCTCATGGTTTGCCTCTCTCCCTTTCCCCCACCACTTCCGCCCTTCTTCTCCCCCTTGTTCCTCCGTCAAGTTCCTCCTAATCCTCCTATACGTGCAAACATATGATATTTGTCCTTCTCTGCCTGACTTATTTCGCT
>NW_024082702.1:91028-115039 GCF_003009895.1 Hyaena hyaena
GTATTCCATGGTATAGATAAACCACATCTTCTTGATCCATTCATCTGTTGATGGACACTTAGGCTCTTTCCATGTTTTAGCTATTGTGGAGAGTGCTGCTATGAACATTGGGGTCCATGTGCTCCTATGCCTCAGCATTTCTGTATCCCTTGGGTAAATTCCTAGCAGTGCTATTGCTGGGTCCTAGGGGAGTTCTATTGTTAGTTTCCTGAGGAACCTCCACACAGTTTCCCAGAGGGGCTGTACCAGTTTACATTCCCACCAACAGTGTAGGAGGGTACACATGGCCAGATTTCATTCTTTCTTATTGCCATGTGGTATTCCATTGTATATATAAACTACATCTTCTTGATCCCTTCGTCAGTTGATGGACATTTAGGCTCTTTCCATGATTCGGCTATTATTGAAAGTGCTGCTGTGAACATTGGGGTACAAGTGACCCTATGCATCAGCATCCCTGTCTCCCTTGGGTAAATTCCTGGCAGTGCTATTGCTGGGTCATAGGGGAGTTCTACTGTTAATATTTTGAGGTACCTCCACACTGTTTTCCAGAGGGGCTGCACCAGTTTACATTCCCACCAACAGTGTAGGAGGGTACCTGTTTCTCCATATCCTCGCCAGCATCTAGAGTCTCCTGATTTGTTCATTTTAGCGACTCTGACCAGCAAGAGGGGTATCTCAGTGTGGTTTTGGTTTGTATATCACTGATGAGGGATGCTGAGCGTCATTTCATGTGTCTGTTGGCCATCTGGATGTCTTCTTTGGAGAAGTGTCTGTTCATGTCTTCTGCCCATTTCTTCACTAGATTATTTGTTTTTCGGGTGTGGAGTTTGGTGAGTTCCTTATAGATTTTGGATTTTAACCCTTTATCTGATATGTCATTTGCAACTATCTTTTCCCATTCCGTCTATTGCCTATTCGTTTTACAGATCATTTCCTTTGCCGTACAGAAACTTTTAATCTTGATGAGGTCCCAATAGTTCATTTTTGCTCTTGATTCCCTTGCCTTTGGGGATGTGTCAAGTAGAAATTGCTGTGGTGGAGGTCAAGGAGTTTGTGCTTCCTGCTTTCTCCTCTAGGGTTTTGATGGTTTCCTGTCTCACGTTCAGGTCCTTTATCCATTTTGAGTTTATTTTTGTGTATGGTGTGAGAAAATGATCTAGTTTCATTCTTCTGCATGTTGCTGTCCAGTTCTCCCAGCACCATCTGATAAAGAGGCTGTCTTTTTTCCATTGGATACTCTTTCACACTTTGTTAAAGATTAGTTGGCTGTACACTTTTGGGTCCAATTCTGAGTTCTCTATTCTATTCCATTGATCTGTGTGTCTGTTTTTGTGCCAATACCATACTGTCTTGATGATGACAGCTTTGTAGTAGAGGCTAACGTCTTGGATGGTGATGCCTCCCATTTTGGTTTTCTTCTTCAATATGGCTTTGGCTATCCGGTGTCTTTTGTGGTTCCATGAAATTTTTAGGATAGTTTGTTCTAGCTTTGAGAAGTATGCTGGTGCAATTTTGATTGGGACTGTATTGAATGTGTAGATTGCTTTGGGTAGTAATGACATTTTAACAGTATTTATTCTTCATATGGAAACAAATGAAAATGAGAATACAACAATCCAAACCCTATGGGATGCGGTGAAAGCAGTCCTAAGAGGAAACTACATTGCACTCCAGGCATATTTCAAGAAATTAGAAAAACCACAAGGGCAAACTCTAACAGCACACCTAAAGCAACTAGAGGGAGAGCAACAAGAGCACCTCAAACCCAGTAGAAGAAGAGAAATAATAAAAATTAGGGTAGAAATAAACAGTATAGAAACCAAAGAAACAGTTGAACAGATCAATGAAACCAAGAGTTGGTTTTTTGAAAAAATAAACAAAATTGACAAACCTCTAGCCAGGCTTCTCAAAAAGAAAAGAGAGGACTCAAATAGACAAAATCATGAATGAAAACGGACTGATTACATTACAACCCCTCAGAAATACGAGCAATCATTAGGGAATATATGAAAAACTATATACCAACAAACTGGACAGCTTCGAAGAAATCGACAAATTCCTACACACACTCACTACTAAAATTCACATAGGAAGAGATAGACAACCTGAACAGACACATAACAAGTGAGGAAATTGAATTAGTTATCAAAAATCTCCCAACAGATAAGAGCCCTGGGCTTCCCTGGGGAATTCTACCAGATGTTTAAAACAGAATTAATACCCATTCTTCTCAAACTATTCCAAAAAATAGAAATCGAAGGAAAACTTCCAGACTCATTTTATGAAGCCAGCATCACTTTGATTCCCAAGCCTGACAGAGACCCAGCAGAAAAGGAGAACTATAGGCCAATATCCTTGATGAATAGAGATGCAAAAGTCCTCAACAAGATACTTGCAAATCGAATGCAACAGCACATAAAAAGAATTATCCACCAAGATCAAGTAGGATTCATTCCTGGGTTACAGGGCTGGTTCAAAATTGCAAATCAATCAATGTGATACATCACATCAACAAAAGAAAAAATAAAATCATATGGTCCCATCAGTAGATGCAGAAAAAGCATTTGACAAAATACAGCATCCCTTTTTTTTTTTTAAATGTTTTTATTTATTTCTAGGAGAGAGAGAGAGAGACAGCGTGAGCAGGGGAGGGTCAGAGAGAGAGGGAGTCACAGACTGAAACAGGCTCCAGGCTCTGAGCTGGCAGTCAGCACAGAGCCCAACGCGGGGCTCGAACCCACGAACCGCGAGATCATGACCTAAGCGAAAGTCGGACGCTTAACCGACTAAGCCACCCAGGTGCCCTAGCATCCCTTCTTACTAAAGACCCTGGAGAAAGTCGGGATAGAAGGGACTTATTTAAACATCATAAAAGCCATCTATAAGAAGCCCTCAGCTAACAATATCCTCAACAGGGAAAAACTGAGAGCTTTCCCCCTGAGATCAGGAACAAGACAGGAATGTCCACTCTCACCACTGTTGTTTAACATAGTTCTGGCATCCTAGCATCGCCATTCAGACAACAAAACGAATTAAAAGGCATCAGATTAGCAAAGAAGATATCAAACTCTCACTTTTTGCAGATGACATGATACTCTACTTAGAAAACCCGACAGACTCCACCAGAAGCCTACTAGAACTGATCCAAGAATTCAGCCAAGTTGCAGGGTACAAAATCAACATACAGAAATCGGTTGCATTTCTATACACCAACAATAAAGCAACAGAAAGAGAAATCAAGAAGCTGATCCCATTCACAATTGCACAAAAAACCATAAAATACCTAGGAATAAACCTAACCACGGATATAAGAGATCTCTATGATGAAAACTATAGAAAACTTATGAAGGAAATTGATAAAGACACAAAGAAATGGAAAAACATTCCATGCACATGGATCGGAAGAATAAATAGAGTTAAAATGTCATTACTCCCCAAAGCAGTCTACACATTCAGTGCAATCCCAATCAAAATTGCACCAGCATACTTCTCAAAACTAGAACAAACTATCCTAAAATTTGTATGGAACTACAAAAGACACCAGATAGCCAAAGCCATATTGAAGAAGAAAACCAAAATGGGAGGCATCACCATCCAAGACGTTAGCCTCTACTACAAAGCTGTCATCATCAAGACAGTATGGTATTGGCACAAAAACAGACACATAGACCAATGGAATAGAATAGAGAACTCAGAATTGGACCCAAAAGTGTACAGCCAACTAATCTTTAACAAAGTGTGAAAGAGTATCCAATGGAAAAAAGACAGCCTCTTTATCAGATGGTGCTGGGAGAACTGGACAGCAACATGCAGAAGAATGAAAGTAGATCACTTTCTCACAGCATATACAAAAATAAACTCAAAATGGATGAAGGGCTTAAAGATATTTTTGGCAGAAAAGTCGTTAGGGTGGCAAGTACTGCAGTTTAGATGTTTTTATATTATACTGGGATGAGTTGGGGTGCCTAGTGGCTCAGTCAGTTAAGCATCGACTTTGGTTCAGGTTATGATCTTGTAGTCTGTGGGTTTGATCCCTACATCAGGCTCTGTGCTGACAGTTAAGAGCCTGTAGACTGCTTTGGATTCTGTGTCTACCTCTCTCTGACTTTCCCCTGCTCATGCTCTGTCTCTCGCTGTCTCTCTCAAAAATGAGTAAACATTGAAAAAAAAGAAACCGAAAAAATAAGTCACCTACCTATATATAAATAAAAAATGTTTAAAAAAAAAAAAGAAGAAGTATAGGGGCGCCTGGTGGCCTAGTCGGTTAAGCATCCAACTCTTGATTTCAGCTCAGATTATGATCTCACAGTTCGTGAGATAGAGCCCTGCCTGAGGCTCCATTCAGACAGCTCAGAGCCTGCTTTGGATACTCTCTCTCCCTCTTTCTCTCCCCCTTTCCTGCTTATTCACTCTTTGTCTATCTCAAAAAAAAAATTAAGTAAGAAAAAAAAGTCATAGGGTAGTTCTATTTTTAATTTTTTGAGGAACTTCATACAGTTTTCCGGAGTGGCCACACCAGTTTGCATTTCTGCCAGCAGTGCAAGAGGGTTCCCCTCCATATCCTTGTCAACATTTGTTGTTTCCTGAGTTGTTAATTTTAGCCATTCCGACAGGTGTGAAGTGGTACCTCATTGTGGTTTTGATTTGTATTTCCCTGATGAGTGATGTTGAGTATCATTTAATGTGTCTGTTAGCCATCTGGATATCTTTGGAAAAGTATCTGTTCATGTCCTCTGCTCATTTCTTCACTGGATTGTTTGGTTTTTGGGTGTTGAGTTTGCTAAGTTCTTTATAGATTTTGGGTACTTAACCCTTTATCCTATATGTCATTTGCAAATATCTTCTCCCATTCTGTAGGCTGCTTTTTAGTTTTGGTGATTGTTTCCTTTGCTGTACAGAAGTTTTTTTTATCTTGATGAGGTCCCAATAGTTCATTTTTGTTTTTATTTCCCTTGCCTCTGGAGACATGTCTAGTAGGAAGGTGCTGTGGCCAAGATCAAAGAGGTTGTTGTCTGTTTTCTACTTAAGGATTTTGATGGTTTCCTTTCTTCCATTTGGGTCTTTCATCTCTTTTGAATTCATTTTTGTGTAAGGTGTAAGAAAGTGGTCCAGTTTCATTCTTCATGTCACTATGCAGTTTTCCCAACATCATTTGCTGAAGAGAATTTTTTCCATTTGATGTTCAGTCCTACTTTGTCGAAGATTAGTTGAACATACATTTGTGGTTACATTTGTGGGTTTTCTATTTTATTCCATTGATTTATGTGTTTATGTTTTTGTTTCGTTGATTTATGAATTTATATTTTTGTGCCAGTACCATACTGTCTTGATAATTACAGCTTGAAGTCTAGAATTGTGATGCCTCCAGTTTTGGTTTTCAACATTTCTTTGGCTATTCAGGATCTTTTGTGGTTCCGTACAAATTTTAGGATTGTTTGTTCTAGCTCTGTGAGGAATGCTAGTGTTATTTTGATAGGGATTGCATTGAATGTGTAGATTGCTTTGGGTAGTATCAACATTTTAACAATATGTGTTCTTCCAGTCCATGAGCATGGAATGTTTTTCTATTTCTTTGTGTCATCTTCAGTTTCTTTCATAAGTTTTCTAAGTTTTCAGCATGCAAATCTTTTACCTCTTTGGTTAGGTTTATTCCTAGGTACCTTATGATTTTTGGTGCAATTGTAAATGGAATTGATTCCTTGATTTCTCTTTCTGCTGCTTCATTATTGGTGTATAGAAATGCAACCAATTTGATTGTTGATTTTATATGCTGTGACTTTGCTGAATTCATGCATTAGTTCTAGCAGCTTTTGGTGGAGTCTTTTGGATTTTCTACGTAGTGTCATTTGTGGAGAGTAAAGTTTGACTTCTTCTTTGCCAATTTGTATGCCTTTTCTTTTTGTTGTCTGATTGCTGAGGCTAGGACTTCCAGTAGTATGTTGAACAATAGTGGTGAGAATGGACATTCATGTTATGTTCTTGACCTTAGGAGGGAAGCTCTCAGTTTTTCCCCATTGAGGAAGATACTAGCTGTGGGCCTTTCATATATGGCTTTTATGAAGTTGAGAAATATTCCTCCTATCCCTGTTTTCTTGAGAGTTTTTATCAAGAAAGATTGCTGTATTTTGTCAAATGCTTTTTCTGCATCCATTGACAGGATTATACAGTTCTTTTTTCTTTTTTATCTTACAATTTTATTTCTCAGTGATACATCAGTAAAGCTGAAAAATACATTCTCAGAGCATGGAATTGACTTTATTTAATATATTCAATAATCAATGATTTTGAAGGGTGCTAGTTTTGTTTGTATTAGCCTGCAACCTTTTAAACAAACTAGTTATCTTACTAATATTTCTTATTTATTTGTTTATTATTTTAAATAGTTTATTGTCAAGTTGGTTTCCATATAACACCCAGTGCTCATCCCCACAAGTGCCCTCCTCCTTGCCGATCACCTCCCGCCCCCTCCCCCCACCCCAACTGCCTTTAGTTTGTTCTCGGCATTCAAGAGTCTCTCATGGTTTGCCTCCCTCCCTCTCCCCCACTGTTTTTCCCCTTCTTCTCCCCCATGGTCCTACGTTAAGTTCCTCCTAATCCTCCTATACGTGCAAACATATGGTATCTGTCCTTCTCTGCCTGACTTATTTCGCTTAACATAATGAGAAAGAATGAAATCTGGCCATGTGTAGCAACATGGATGGAACTTGAGGGTGTTATGCTGAGGATTATACAGTTCTTAATCCTTTCTTTTATTAATGTGATGTATCATGTTGATTGATTTGCAGATACCAAACCAGCCCAGCAGCCCAGGAGGAAATCCCACTTGAAAGTGGGGAATACTTCTTTTATTGTATTGTTGAATTTGCTTTGGTAGTGTCTTGTTGATAATTTTGGTATCCATGTTCACCAGGGAAATTGGTCTGTAATCCTCCTTTTTAGTGAGGTCTTTTGTCTGGTTTTTGAATCAAGGTAGTACTGGCTCCATAGAATGAGTTTGGAAGTTTTCCTTCTGTTTCTATTTTTGGAAATAGCTTCAAAAGAATAGGTATTAACTACCCTTTAAATGTCTGATAAAATTCCCTTGGGAAGCCATCCAGCTCTGGAACTCTTGGTTTTTAGGAGATTTTTGATTACTGATTCAATATCTTTACTGGTTATGGGTCTGTTCATATTTTCTATTTCTTCCTCTTTCAGTTTAATAGGTTATATGTTTCTAGGGATTTATCACTTTCTTCCATATTGCCCTATTTGGTGGCATATAAATGCTCATAATATTCTCTTATTGTTTATATTTCTATGGTGTTGGTTGTGATCTCTCCTCTTTCATTCATTATTTTATTTATTTCAGTACTTTCCTTTTTCTTTTTTATACATCTGGCTGGGTTCATCCATTTTGTTAATTATTTCAAAGAACCAGCTCCTGGGGCACCTGGGTGCCTCAGTTGGTTAATTGTCTGACTTTGGCTCAAGTCATGACCTCACGGTTTGTGAGTTCGAGCCCCATGTCGGGCTCTGTGCTGACAGTTCAGAACCTGGAGCCTGTTTCAGATTCTGTGTCTCCCTCTCTCTCTGCCCCTCCCCTGCTCACACTCTATCTCTCAAAACTAAATAAAAATTTAAAAATTAAAAACAAAAAAAACAAAAATCCCCACAAAGAAACTGCTCCTAGTTTTGCTGATCTGTTCCACTGATACTTTTATATCATTGATTTCTGTTCTAATCTTTATTATTTCCCTTCTTCTGCTGTTTTGGAGCTTTATTTGCTGTTCTTTTTTTCCACCTCCTTTAGTTGTAAAGTTAGGAAGTGTATTTGAGACCTTTCTTCCTTCTTTAGGAAGGCCTGGATTGCTAAATACTTCCCTCTTTGCTGCATCCCAAAGATTTTGGACTGTCATCTTTTCATTAATCAGTGGCTTACATGTATGTTTTAATTTCCTCTTTAATATCTGGGTTAACTCATCCATTCTTTAGTAGGATACTTTGTGATCTCCTAGTATTTATGATCTTTCCAGATTTTTTCTTGTAGTTGATTTCAAGTTTCATAAACTTGTGGTCTGAAAATATGCATTGAATGATATCGATCTTTCCGTACTTGTTGAGGGATGATTTGTGAGCCAATGTGTGATCTATTCTGTAGAACGTTCCATGTGCACTCAAGAAGAATGTGTATTCCACTGCTTTAGGATGAAATGTTCTGAATGTATCTTTTAGGTCCATCCAGTCCAGTGTGTCATTTAAAACCATTGTTTCCTTGTTGATTTTCTGCTTAGGCTATCTGTCCATTGCTGTAAGTGGGGTAGTAAAGTCCCCTACTATTATTATGATAGTATTATCAATGAGTTTCTTTATGTTTGTGATTAATTGATTTATATATCTGGTTCTTCCAAGTTGGGAGCATGAATATTTACAGTTGTTAGAACTTCTTGATGAATAGACCCCTTAATTTTGATATAATGCCTTTCTTCATCTCTTGTTACAATTTTTGTTTTAAAATCTAGTTTGTCTGATATAAGTATGGCTACTCTGGCTTTCTTTTGATGTCCATTAGCATGACAGATGGTTCTCCATCACCTTACTTCAATCTGCAGGTGTTTTAGGTCTAAAATGAATCTCTTATAAGCATCATATAGATAGATTTTGTTTTTTTAATCCATTCTAATACTCTTTGTCTTTTGATTGGAGAATTTACTCCATTTACATTTAGAGTGATTATTGAAAGATATGAGTTGAGTGCCATTGTGTTGCCTGTAGAGTTGGTGTTTCTGGTGATGTTCTTGTGTCTTTTCATCTATTGCTTTTGGTCTGTTTTATTTGTTCTCCACTCAAAGAGTTCCTCTTAAAATTTCTTGCAGGGATTGTTTAGTGGTCATGAGCTCCTTTAGTTTTTGTTTGTCAGGGAAACTATTTATCTCTCCTTCTATTCTGAATGACAGCCTTGCTGGATAAGGAATTCTTGGCTGCATATTTTTCCCATTCAGCACATTGAATATACCCTGCCAAATTTCTGAGAACGATCTACTGCGAATCTTACCTGTCTTCCCTTGTAGGTTAAGTACTTTTTTCCCCTCACTGCTTTCATGATTCTTTGTCTGGGTATTTTGTGAATTTGACTATGATATGCCTTGGTGATGGTTGGTTTTTTGTTGAATCTAATGAGAGCTCTCTGTGCTTCTTTGATTTTGATGTCTGTGTTTTCCTCAGATATGGAGTTTTCAGCTATAATTTGCTCACATAAACCTTTTGCCCCTTTTTCTCTCTCTCCATCTTCTGGGACTCCTATGAAACAACTGTCGTCACAGAGTTCTCTAAGTCTTGTATGTATCATGATCTTTTGCCTTTGCTTCCTTCTTTTTTCTGCTTCATTATTTTCCATAATTTTATCTTCTGTATCACTAATTCACTGCTCTGCCTTGCCCACCCTTGCCATCATGACAGCCATTTCAGATTGCATCTTGGTTATAGCACTTTTAATTTTGGCCTGACTAAATTTTTATTCTTTTATCAGGGATTCTCTGGTGTCTTCTGTGCTTTTTTCAACCCCAGCTAGTATTCTTAAAATTGTGTTTTTAAATTCTAGTTTAGATATCTTCCTTATACCTGTATAGATTAAATCCCTGGCCGTCATTTCTTTTTTTTTTTTTTTACAAATAGTTTATTGTCAAATTAGTTTCCACATAACACCCAGTGCTCATCCCCACAAGTGCCCTCCTCCATGCCCATCCCTCCTCCCCCCCACATCCATCAGTCCTCAGTTTTTGTCAGCATTCTAGAGTCTCTCATGGTTTGCCTCTCTCCCTTTCCCCCACCATTTCCCCCCTTCTTCTCCCGGTTGGTCCTCTGTTAAGTTCCTCCTAGTCCTCCTATACGTGCACACATATGATATTTGTCCTTCTCTGCCTGACTTATTTCGCTCAGCATAACACCCTCAAGGTCCATCCATGTTGCTACACATGGCCAGATTTCATTGTTTCTCATTACCTGGCCGTCATTTCTTCCTGTTCTTTTTTTAAGGGTGAATTTCTCCAAATTTGTCATTTTGCAGGAAGAAAAAGAATTAAATTAAAATTAAAGTTAAAAAAAAATTTTTAAACCCCATAAAAACAATAAAATAAAGGAAGCTAGAGCCTATCTGTTTTTATTTGTTTGGCTTGTTAAGAGAAGCTTGATAGAAAAGAGAAAAAGGAAAAAAATGTTTAAAATTTTTTAACTGAAAAAAGTTTTTAACAATAAAATAGAATAAAATCAAATAGAATTTAAAAATAACAAATTTAAAAACATTTACTCTTTGTGTACCCAAGAAAGAGAAAGAAAAGGAAGAAAAATAAAACAATATAAGTAAAAACAGAAGCAAAGAAAACAAACAAGCAAACAGAATGAAATCCAAATGATGTTACATCCAGTTTCCCCTAGAACTGAAACTTAGGAGCACACTTTAGTCCATAGACAAAGCAGGTGGAAGGGATTTGTGCTGGTCTTCTGGGGGATGTGCGTGGAGGGCACAGATATGTGGAACTTGGTGTAATGGCTCTGTTCTTCACTTGGTGGTGCTGCTTAGCTCACTGAGGTCCACCCATGAGATGAAAATGGATTCACCCAGCTCTCTAGTCCCTGGCTTGGGAGTTTTGTACCCTCACAGACACACTATCAAGCACCCCTTCTTTTTCTCAGGCTTCCGCCCTCTTCCCACTTTTACCCTGTCTGTGTCCAAGCTGTCTGCCTGCCAGGTGTTATTTCCCTCTAGAATTTTATCTCAGATGGGGCTGAGTTAATGGGTTTCAAATGATGGGTTTCAAAACCTCACACTTCACAGACCTCCATGGCTTTGAACCCACACTAATTCTCTGGAGGAGGGTCTTGCTGGCAATGGCCAGTCCTGGCTTGTCTCTGGAAATGTTGTGCAGCAGCAGAGGCTCAGAGTTTATGGCAAATCAGAACACAGCTGGCGCCAAGGTTTGCTGCACTCTGGAGTCTTTGTTCCAATATCAGGAAATGTGGCAGCTCTCCATGGTCTGCTAGGACTTTTGCCTGTGGAGTGGCAATATGGCCTTGACCAAATGCACTCCACGCTGGGGAACTGCTTCTCCCTGTATGGCACACGGACCCCTCAGACCACACTGGCTGCTTCTCAGTGTTTGCTCTACTTCTTCACCAGAGTACCACGAGGCACTGAACTCTGCACCTTTATATTCTTTGCTCCACCGTTTATAGAATTCTGGCAGTATTAAAACCCTCGCCTTTCTTAATGTCAATGGTTTTGGGGAACAGATTTCTTGTCTAGTCCCTTGTGAGTGTTTTCACTCTTTATCTTTCTCTCCAGCTTCTTTGGGGGTAGTACTTTTCTTGGGTGATCCAATGTGTTGCACTCTCTCCCTTTCTCTTTCTCTCTCTGTCCTCTCCACAAAAAAAAAAAAAAAAAAAAAGCCTCCCTACCGTCCATGGCTCCATGGCTTTTCTCTCCCTCAATTCACTTCTCTATATCATATATCTGTCAAGTTCTCTAGCTCATATTATGCAGATTGTTGCGTTAATCCTCTGATCGATTTCCTAGGTGTTCAAAATGGTTTGTTGCTGATCTGGCTGTGTTTCAGGGGTGAGATAAGCTCAGGGTCCCCATACTACTCTGCCATCTTAACCCTCCTTGCCCTTCTTAAACATTTTCATGCATTTATATTAGCCTTGACAGAAACTAAGGATGATTATGCAGGAAAGCTAAACCTTACACCAACCTAATTGTACTGTTGTTTTAATCTTCTGAGGAGTAGGAGTCTCAGTAGGAAAGCATCGTTCAGCCAAAGTGGGACATTCAGCTATTCCATGGTGTCAAGTGATCCTAGGTAAATATTGTACTCTGGCCAGTCACTCAAGATTGCTCACCTTGAATGGTGTATGTTTTCTGCCAGCAAACCAAAGAGTCAGAGCACTGCTGGTGGAGCAGTCTCTAGCGCTAGGAGCTCTAGTCAGTAGAGTTCATTAGGTTGGCCTGGAGAAAGAGATTACCATCACATTGATTGTACTAATAGCTTTATTTTCTGATTATGTGACCCATTTCATTCTCCGGGCAGAGTTAGCATTCCTGGCTTCATATAATTAGAAACAACTGATTTTGTAGTTGAAGACAATATTGTACAGTTTTTCCAATTATCTGCATAACAAACTACCCCAAGTCTTAGTGGCTTAAAACAACTATTTATTATATTTCATTCTTCTCTGGGTAGAGTGATCTCAGTTGGATAGTTTTCGAATAGGGTTTCTCAGGTTGCAGTCAGATTTTGGTAGGAGCTGTAGTCCCCTGAAGGTTCTCCTGGGCTAGGCATAGCAGTTAAGTTGGCTTGCTCACACAGCTGGGACTGCTAACTGGAGTGTTTCCTTGTGGCATCTCCATGCAGCTTGGGCTTTTCACAGCATGACAGCTGGATTGTAAAAGGGAACCTTCCAGAAGGAGCGTATATTTCAAGAGGCAGAAAGCTGAAGGTGCCAGACAAGTTAAGGGTCACTTCTAGAACTAGCTGTAGCTCCCTGCTATTGTGTTCAATTTGTCAGAGTAGTCTCAGGGCCTTCCTAGATTCAAAGTGTGAAGAAACAGCTATATCTCATACTGGAGGAGTGTGAAGGTCACATTTTTGCAGAATCGTACTTGGGATGGGAGATATTATAGTCATCTTTGGACAGTACGTCTGTTAGAAGCTCTTAAGAAAATAAATGACTGTTTAATGCCTTAAAGGAGTGTATTAGTATATTTTTACATTGATATTGTATGTATATGTATGCATGTATTATATAAACACTGTGTGTATACGTGTGTGCATAAATATACATGCATATACATACATATACTCATACATACATGATATTTCAGTATCAGTATGCATTATTACCCTTGGCTTAAAACACATACACAACCACACTTTTAATTAGTGTTCACAAATCCCAAAATCATCTGACAGTTGAATTACCTGTCTCCTGTGGAAATTGTGTTACCACTGTCTGTGAAACTGTTTTACAACTTCTTCTCTATTGTCAAATCTCTAACTCCCTCCCACCCTACTCACTCTCAGCTGATGACCTTATTTCTTATTTCCTTGAGAATAAAGCACCTGGAGGAAAAATTTGGTTTTCCTGTCACCAAATACCCCAGATGCTTGTGTCATTATCTGTCTTCTATGCTTTCCTCTGTGACAATATATGGAATATCTAGCCTAAGCAGAGCTTCCATTTTTGACCTGGGATCCATCTCTTCTTGGCTGCTTAAAGACTTAACACCTGCATCATCAAATTTTTTCTCTTTACTAGATCACTCCCTTCAGCATACAAATAGCCTTAACTTTTGTCTCATTTAAAAAAAAAACCCTCCCAATTGCACAGCACTATTATACTACTTTATTTCTCTGCTTCCAGTTACTGAAAATTCTACAAGAATTGTCTGTGCTCTGTTCCCATTTTCTTCTCTCCCATTACTCTTGAATTTACTCTAACCATTTCATCAAAATTGCCTTATACGAATCGTTGATGTTCACCACAAATCTAAATGCAGTGGCTAACTCTTAGTCTATATTTTATTTAACCTCTCCATGCATTTGAGAAAGTCTTCATTAAAACCCTGTATTCACTCCTGCTTTTCCTCTCATCTCACTTCTTTCTCCTTCTTAGTTTCCTGTGCTAGATACTCCTCACTTTCCTGACTTCTGAATACTGGAATTCAGTGTCAAACCTAGCATGTCAAAATTGAACATTGTTTCCCTCTTCCAGACATGCTCCCTAGGCCAGGAAAAAGAGTTATCCTTGATTCTCTGGATAGACTGGAACTAGACTGGAACCCCTGCCTTCCTTTTTGCCTTCTCATGGTTTATTCTCAGAGTGCTGCTTTCAGCCTTAATCCTATCACATCACTCTTCTCCATATATTCAGTGCTTTCCATATTGCTTGGAATAAAAGCCAAACCCTTTAACATGGCTTAATCTGGTCCCTGTTACCTCTCTGACTTCATCATCACCACTCTCCCCCTTGTTCACTTTGCTGCAGGTGCACAGACCTCTCTGTTCTCCATGAACAAACCAAGCCCACTTCCACATCAAGTCATTTGTTCTTGCTGTTTTTTGTGCCTCTAAAACTTCCCCAGTTTTTTTTCCCAAATTTTTATTTAAATTTGAACTTCCCTAGTTTTCCCAAATGTTGTCACCTTATTTCATTCAGGTTTCTACTTAAAGTTCAGTTCCCAAAGAAGCCTTTCCTTGCCCGTCATCAATACCTGATGCATTGCATTCTCCCCCTCCCTAGCCAACCCACCCTTGGCCACATACTATTCCTACTCTGCTTTAATTTTATTTTTAGAACTTATCACCACCATTATTTATTTGTCTCTGGTCTATCTCTGCTCTCTAGAATGAAACCATGAGAGTAGGGACTTTTGATCACAACATAGTGATAGCATTCATCAGATGCTCCATAAGCATTTGTAATCAAGTAATTGAATACATGCTTGTGTATGCATGCAATGGATTATTGGGTATGGTTTGATGGGTAAATAATCTAATTTTATATTTCAAACTTAGGTGGCCCTATTTTATCCAAAAGAAATGAGTATGCTGGAAGCAAACAGCACATGGCCTTTATTGCTTACTTTAAGATACCAATTTTCTAAATGATAATTTTCTTAGGCCTTGTTATATGAGCTGACAAAGATTTTTGAGTTCATTCTGTCAGCATTGTGTACCATCAGGGTGCTTAACTTTTCTTCATATAAACATTGAGTGAAAACGGATCTCATGCTATTTGCAATGATGTAGTTAGAGTACATGATTCCTAAGTCTTCTTCTTAAAAATACTTTCTCTATGAGGAGCGCCTGGGTGGCTCAGTTGGTTAACTGTCTGACTTCAGCTCAGGTCATGATCTTGTGGATCGTGAGTTTGAGCCCCACATTGGGCTCTGTGCTGACAGCTCAGAGCCTGGAGCCTGCTTCAGATGCTGGGCCTCCCTCTCTCTCTGCCCCTCCCCTGCTCACACTCTGTCTCTCTCTCTCAAAAATAAATAAACATAAAATAAATACTTTCTCTATGAGATGGACCTTTAAAAGTCTAATGCTCCATTAGATGATTTTTAAGTAGCATGGGATCTTGAACATTTTAATCATAAGATCACTGCCATGAATATCAGCTGATTCTGCTGGTTTGCCATTTGCTTTATTAGTAATTTTATTTATAGTTAACTTTAAGCTTATTTTGGCAAGTATCTTTTTAGGAGAAATTCCAGATAGAGGCTTTACTAACCCTATAGTATGGGTTGATCTGACTTTTAAAAGTGCTTTTTGTTTTTTAACTTTTTAAAAAATCTTTATGTATTTTTGAGAGAGAGAGAGAGACAGACAGAGAGACAGAGTGCGAGCAGGGGAGAGACAGAGAGCGAGGGAGACACAGAATATGAAGCAAGCTCCAGGCTTCAAGCTGTCAGCACAGAGCCCAATATGGAAATCATGAAATGCAAGTTCATGACCTGAGTCGAAGTTGGACGCTTAACCAACTAAGCCACCCAGGTGCCCCTAAAAAGCATTCTTTATAGATACTTTCCAAGAGTTTTAATGATCATATAGAATCATGCTTCTCGATAACTGAAAGAGAAACCTAAAAATTTCCAAACGAAGATTGCATATGTGAGCAAATTAAGACTTTAGTTTTTAAATCTGTATTCTTAAGTAAATCTTTTTCTTCAAGCATCTACTGTCATGGCATTTACATTTTTTACCTGTAAGGTTAAAACCCCTATGATGTCCATAATTAAATTCATTAAGATGTTTCCATTTAACTCTTATAAAGCTGATACTTTTTATTAAACTGAAGAGTAGAAATCTTTGACACTAGGGATGCATATTGTTTACAAAAGCTAATTAAAACTAAATGAGGCCCAGAAACCTGGAGTGAATATTACTCCAGAGACTGTGGCTTTTTATTGGAACCTTAGTTCCTTCAAAGTAGGGCAAGTGATTCTCTCTTCTCCTCCCCAACTTGACTATCCCTCCTAGAGAAACCAGAGATGTTACATACGTAGTAACTACTGACAGGGAAATCAGCTGTAGACTCCTATGTAACTTTCTGTTATGATTAATTTTAGTAACTGATTTACTGGAAAATGAATTGTCCAGAATTGAGTAGAGATAAACAGTACTTTGCATGACCCAGATGAATTATATTACTTGTTAGATGTCACTATATAGAGATTTTTAGACAGTAGGAACTAAGGACTTCATTTTAAGATTCTTAAATATGCTCCTCTTTACATTGCCTTTTTTAGAGATTCAGAGAAATGAACACCTTTCATAGTTTAACTATTTATCTTTCTTTTTTCATTGTCTTTCCCTATCCCTTTTTCATTTCACCCAACACCAAAAATGCCCTTTCAGAAACACAAAGTAGATCTTTTCTACAAGCTACGCCATGTGATGAATGAACTTATTGACCTCCGGAGGCAGCTACTGTCTGGTCACCTTACTCAGGATCAGGTGCGGGAGGTTAAGCGGCATATCACCGTGCGCCTGGACTGGGGTAATGAGTAAGTATGAATATCATTTGGGTATTTCAGTTACTTTATGTTAACTCAGTTCTTACAGAGTTTGAAGCTGATCAAAACTTCTCTTTAGTGATGAAAAGACATTATTATATTCGCCACTAAGGTTTGATCATTTTTAATATGAGTAGTTGTATCTTTTAGTTTAGCAAAGGATACTTACTGACTCTACATGCTGAAACTCTCTCAGTCTTTATTTTCACTTAGGGGAAATTAAATAATTGGACTACATTATCCTGTGAGGTCTCTTCTAGCTCAAATTCCTTGATTCTAGATCTCAGTAATCAAAGTATACTTTTGTGTCATTTTTAGTATCTTTGTTTATTCATGTGATTTCTGTGTCTTTTACATTTTATAGCCATGCAATTTATCTGAGTAAGCATATACTACAAATGGGAACTGTTTACATTTGTGCTTCAGAATATTCTTAACTGTCATTCAAAAGTAGTCCTGCATTTATGCAGTAGGTATGGTTATTTGTCATATGTAGCATTCTAAGACTTTGGCATGGGAAGCTAGAGTACATAGTATTCAAATTTAATTTCTTCCTAGATGTAATTATTAATACAACTCTCAAGTGCTTTTGTTTCATTATCTTAAAATCAAGTCTATTGAACTTTAAAGTGACCAGGTGGTTTCCTGTTTTAGTACAAGTCTTTAGCTCCTCACCCTCTCAAGATGGCATTGAAATGAAAGAAAATAAAAAGAATAGGAGGGGGCCTAGCAATAAATGGGATATATGAACTCATTTCTAGAAGCTGGAATGTAGATAAGAGTATTAGTGATGGAGGAAGCCCAGTATATGTGGAAGAAACTTTAGCTAATGAAAGAGCTGTTCTGTCCAGCAGTTTGCAGAATCATGGAGAAGTGTGCCCTGGTGCTTAATTAAAAAGGCTAGGAGGATTGCTTAAAAGTATATAAAAGGAATAACCCAGTGCCGTGAGTAGAAAGACTGGCAGCCAGGCATTTCCCCTTCAGATAAACAAATTCAAAGACAGATTGCCTGGGGGGAATTGGGCAGTAAGAGTGTGTTCTGGGACCTTATTGCAAAGCCCTCTATGTTATGTTATGTAAGGGTTTCAAACTGTAATGACCATTTCCTTCCACTTACCAGAAAGAAACCTTGTTAATCACCCACCATGTGCAAAGACTCCCCTGCACTTCTAGTGCTTTTTAAATTGGAATGGACAATTGAGCATCACCAGGCATTTAAAAAAAAAATCCTTCCATAGAGAAGAGAGAAAGACCAGGATAAACAAAATACTTTGCCCCATTAGAAGGAAATATCCTGGCCCCTGAGACAACTAGAGATTAGTAAAGAATTTTTTTTAAAAAATCAGCATCCTCAGAGAGAGTCAAGATCAATTATGTAAAATAAAATACTCTGAAAAAGTAATAGAGGATCTGATTTCCCAAATAAAACATTCAAGAAGAGGACAGTAAGATAATTTTATGTTATTTCTGGGAAAATAAAACAAAAAAGATGGGAAATGGTTGAAGAAAGAAGAGCAGAGAAGGTTCAATCCAGGGCACCTAACATCAGATATTATAATTTCCAGAAAAAGAACACAGGCAATAAAATGGAAACCCTAAAGAAATGATAGAAGAGAATTTCCCAGAGCCAAAGAGCCAGGAATCTTAGATTGAAAGATCCCATAATATAATGAATGGGGGAAAACCCCAAAGCCCACAGCAAGGCACTGTAAGGTATTTCAATATTCCAGGAATGAAGAGAAGATCCTAAAAGGTTTTCAGGCAGGAAAATAAGTCTTCTTACAAAAGAATAAGAGTCACACCAACCTCAAAAGCTTTTTTTTTAGAGGTTAATTATTTTTTATTATTGAATTATATTGTAAAGTCTACATCTACAATTTAATCAGGAAGAAATGCTTTGCATTTACATCAAGGACACATTTATTCTAGTGGAATAAAACAGACACAGACAAAAGACCAAGTACACATTAAAAAAAAACAAACTACATATTTACCTGGTCCTACTTTTTACTATTTTGGACCATACTTTTCCTATTAAAAAATTGATCTTACATACATATAAGTTTGATTATCTTCCGATATTTTTAATCGTTAAATGTAGTTTCTCACAATTTCTAATAATAAAGAAAAGATTGAAAACTACATGGGAAGCGAAGTTTAGAAACAATGAAAAAGTAGACTGCTATTACTCTACTGTAGAAAAGATGAGTAAAATGTGCCCCCTCTGTGGCTCATCTCCAAGAAACACTTACTCAAAGAGGCAAGCATTTCTGACCTATGAGTAAGTTTTACACTCTCCTGTGGGACCAGACCTACCAAATGTTTCTGACAATTATAAAGTAAGTGAAAAATGTCTACAAAATATTTAAAAGCTAAATATCAGAATACAGCTAATCAAATCAAAATTGTGTGGTGGTCTAAATATACATATTAAGCTTTCTGCTTTTTTAAAAGGATCTTTTTATCCCAGATGATATTTAAAATAACTTACATCTTTAGTGTGCTTTATGGTCAATGACTGTAAAGTTGAAATTCAAATGAATAAATTTCAATTTTTGTTTTACTTGATTCTACTAAAATTTCAATTACCTAGTACTTTACTTAACCAAGTTTTATATGAGGTAAGTTTTAGCTAAAAAGTAAATCAGCCACAAAGATAAGTTAACCATTTCAAGAGTATACAAAAATCATAATGGCCACTTCGTATTCAGAGTTTACGAATTTATGTCTTAACTACTTTGTATCTAAGAAAACTTTACTATGTAATTTAAAAATAAGTACTTTTCCCAGCTAAATCAAATTCTGTAGGAAAATATTGGGCAAAAAAAATCTGGCAAGTTTTGTTTTTGGTTAACAGAAGACAATGCAGTAATGAACCCAAATGGAACCTAAGAACAGTGTTTAAAGTTTCTAACTTCTAAACAGACACACGCTTATTTATCTAAAAAATATTTGGACAACCTCAAAAGTTTTATCAGTAATACTGGATTCTAGAATATAAGGAAAGTAGTATCTTCAAAATTCTGTTAGGAAATGGTTTGCCCACTGGAATTGTATTAACATCAAAACTATCTAATCAAGTGTAAGGGCCAGCTAAAGCCATTTTAAAGTATTCGTGGAAGTGGAAGTTACCTTTGATGGTCCCTTACTTAAGAAGGTACTTGACAAGTGAATGTGTTCTTGTAAAAGTGGAAGAGCAAATCATGAAAGAGGAAACACAAAATATAATAAAGTTGATCCAATCCAGAGTGGTGCTGTTCTTCCTTAGAAAAGAAAAAAAGTTCAACCCTAAATTGGCCATTTGTGACTTTTTTAAGTAACAGCATTCTATCCTGTTTGTTTCATTAAATTATACTCTCTATTGACTGTCAGTAGGGTTGCCTGGCACACACCACAGACTCCTTGTATGATATAATGTGGATTCAGGTGTATCATAGATGAGACAATGTTCTCTAAGTCTAACTTTAGCAATAAAAATCTTAGCAAAATACTATATGTTACCTTACAGCATAGCTACTGATTCTATTTCCTCAGCCCCAAACAGTACTGTGTTATAAAATGGCATTATTATATTTATTTAATAAGTCAATGATAATAATAATTTCAAAAATAATATTACTATGTGCCAAGCAAATTGTAAACTTGAACCAGTGACACTAAGTTGTATATAAATCATTATGTTGCAGTTTAGCTCCGGTTATACATACCAGTAAACAAGGAAGAGAAATACTCAAGAAATATCAATGTCTCTTTGTAATAAACCATGGAGAACAGACCAATCAGATTTGGCAATCAAATCTGAAAACTTAAAGATGATAGCTTGGAAATGAGTTCAAATCATATTTGAAAAAGGCAAAGATGATTACAAATGCCTGTCAGTAAATTGCAGAGCTGTTCCACCTTCAGTAATAACTTTTACTCAGCAAAGTGTGTACGTGTATTGGGGTGTGTTTATATGTCTGTTTTAATAAACATGCAAATCAGCAACATAGTTCCATCCTCCTCCCTACTTCTTTCCTTACACGGCCCTCCTCGCCTATTCCTCCTCTCCCAGCTTTTCTGTATCTTCTTCCCTCTTTTCTCTACCCCGCTCTACTTCTTTCCTTTTCCTTTTCCTCTTCCACTTACCCTTTACCCCCAGTAAAGAATATGAAAACTTGAATGAGACCTTTTACATTTATCATTATTAAAGAAAAAAGATACATTGCCCCAAATAGGACTATTCTCTCTGGTTCTCACTTGAACTAACCCTTTAAAATTTTTTCCTTCTTACTTTGAAAAAAAGTAATATAAGTAAGTGTTAATCATATATAATTTAAACTTTTATGCCTTTTCCATAAGTCTTTACACAGACATCATAGCTCTGCCTTTTCAAAATCTTTCAGAATCTGTTAGGAACAGCTATTGGGGTGCCTGGGTGGATCAATTGATTTGGCATCTCTTATTCTCAGCCTAGGTTATGATATCAAATGTTGTGTGTTCAAGCCCCATGTTGGGCTCTTCTCTGACAGAGCAGAGCCTGCTTGAAATTCTCTGTCTCCCTCTCTCTTTGTCCCTCTCCTATGCATGCTTTCTCCTTCTCAAAAATATAAAATAAACATTAAGAAAAGAATATTAATTATTGAGTACATCTGCTTATATCAGATGGCAAGTACATCATTTAACTTATGCATTTTTAAAGTTTATTTCTATTTTGAGAGAGAGTGTGAGCAGGGGAGAGGCAGAGAGGGAGGGAGAGGGAGAATCCCAAGCAGGCTCTGGGCGATCAGCACACAGCCCGTTGAGGGACTCAATCTCACAAACCATGAGATCGTGACCTGAGCTGATATCAAGAGTTAGATGCTTAACATCTAAGGTGCCCCTTATATCTGCGTTGTTGTAATGAAATGCTACTATGCTTTTCCAAGACAAGAGCTCTGTTTTGCCTGATGAGGGAACCGAGACTCTAAAGTAGTTTTTCCAGTGTTGCATAGTGAGTGGTAGAGCTGGGTTATGTACCCAGAACTGATCCCAAAACTCATATACTGTGGGCAGGACCTTACTATCTCTCCAGTTTTTTAAGAGATTGTTTTATTTTTATTTTATTTTAAATGTTTATGTTTAGTTTTGAGAGAGAGCACGTGCACACGCTTGTGCATACAAGCGGGGGAGGGACAGAAAGTGAGAGGGACAAAGGATCCAAAGCAGGCTCCATGCTGACAGCAGAGAGCTTCATGCGGGGCTCAAACCCATAAACCATGAGACCATGACCTGAGCTGAAGTTGGACACTCAACTGACTGAGCCACCCAAGCAAACCGCCCTCCCCATCTCTCTGATTTTTAAGTGTGAGTCTTAAAATCAGGCAAATTATTGCCAATATTACTAGTTTTTGGGTTATTTGATCTTTGTCCTTCTTCTTGATTTTGTCCTACTGTCATATTATGTCCCATAATATGTATCTGATTTAACACTGAATAGGAACTTCCGAGGATAGAAACAAAACTGGTGATATATACCCTTTTATTTAAAGTTTAAATTACATGCAGAGCTCTCTGCATCTACATAACCAATTTTTATTTTGTTTCCTGAGATTAAGAATATTATTTAGCACTAAAAATTATTATATTAAAATTCAGCATCCTTTCTTGATGAAACCCCTCAAGAAAGCAGGGATAGAAGGAACATACCTCAACATCATAAAAGCCATATATGAAAGGCCCACAGCTAATATCATCCTCAGTGGGGAAAAACTGAGAGCTTTCCCCCTAAGGTCAGGAACACAACAGGGATGTCCACTCTCACCACTGTTGTTCAATATACGACTGGAAGTCCTAGCCTCAGCAATCATCAAAAAGATAGAAAAAGAAAAAAGAAGATAGAAAAAGAGTACAGATTTACAAAGAAGTCAAACTTTCACTCTTTGCAGATGACATAATACTCTACATGGAAAACCCAAAACCCAAAAGATTCCATTGAAAAACTGCTAGAACTTATGTGTGTAGTCAGCAAAGTCACAGCATATAAAATCAACAATCAAATTGGTTGCATTTCTGTACACCAATAATGAAGCAGCAGAAAGAAATCAAGGAATGAATCCCATTTACAATTGCACCAAAACCCATGAAATACCTAGGAATAAACCCAACCAAAGAGGTAAAACATCTGTACTCTGAAAACTGTAGAAAGCTTATAAAAGGAATTGAAGAAGACACAAAGAAATAGAAAAACATTCCATGCTCATGGATTGGAAGAACTTAGACTATTAAAATGTTGATATTACCCAAAGGAATCTACAGATTCAGTGCAATCCCTATCAAAATAACACCAACATTCTTTACAGAGCTAGAACAAATAATCCTAAAATTTGTATGGAGCCACAAAAGACCCCAAATATCCAAAGGAATGTTGAAAGTTAAAAGGAAAGCTGGAGGCATCATAATTCTGGACTTTAAGCTATATTACAAAGCTGTAATCATCAAGATAGTATGGTAGTAGCATAAACACAGACACACAGATCAACAGACTAGAATAGAGAACCCAGAAATGGGCCTACAAATATCTGGTCAAGTAATCTTCAACAAAGCAGGAAAGAACATCCAATGGAAAAAAGTATCTTTAGCAAATGGTGCTGGGAGAACTGGACAGCCACATGAAGAAAAAATGAAACTGGACCACTTTCTTATACCATACACAAAAATAAAGTCAAAATGGATGAAAGACCTAAATATGAGACAGGAACCATCCAAATCCTACAGGAGAACACAGGCAGCAACTTCTTTGAACTAGGCTGCAGCAACTTCTTTACTTAACATGTCTCCAGAGGCTAGGGAAAGAGAAGCAAAAATGAATTATTGGGACCTCATCAAGATAAAAAGCTTCTGCACAGCAAAGGAAACAATCAACAAAACTAAAAGGCAGCCGAAAGAATGGGAGACATTATTTGCAAATCACATATTGGAAAAGGGTTAGTATCTAAATTCTATAAATAACTTCTCAAACCGGATGCCCGAAACCAAACAATCCAGTGAAAAAATGGGCAGAAGACATGAATAAACACTTTTCCAAAGAAGACATGCAGATGATTAACAGAAACATGAAAAGATGCTCTACATCACTCATCATCAGGGAATACAAATCAAAACCACAATGAGTTACCACCTCACACCTATCAGAATAGCTAAAATTAACAACTTGGGAAACAGATGTTGGCAAGGATGTGGGGAAAGGGCAACCCTTTTGCATTGTTGGTGGGAATGCAAATTGGTGTGGTCACTCTGAGAAACAGTATGGAGGTTCCTCAAAAAATTAAAAATAGAGAGTAAGGGGGCAAGATGGCAGAGAAGTGAGGAGCTCCGTACTTGCACTCGCGCCCATACATCACACAGAAAAGATCTGAAGCCATTGGAAACCTTACAAAACCTGAGAGATTGGGAGAAAAAGGACGCAGAATCCACTGAGAGAGACTTCTAATGTGAGTGC
>NW_024082703.1:0-114964 GCF_003009895.1 Hyaena hyaena
TTCGCACTCACGTTAGAAGGCTTTCTCAGTGGATTCTGTGTCCTTTTTCTCCCAGTCTCTCAGGTTTTGTAAGGTTTCCAATGGCTTCAGATCTTTTCTGTGTGATGCATGGGCGCGAGTGCAAGTACGGAGCTCATTACTTCTCCGCCATCTTGCCCCCTCTCCGGGAAGCATCAAAGCCTTATCACTGGACAGCTGGCATGAGTCCTTAGCTATTGTCATTCTGCTTTTCTCTTCTCCATTCAGGACAATGTATGCTTCCTTGGTATGAGAAAAAAGACTTCACTGAGGCTGATAGAGTAGTAAGCTGGAAAGTTCATGGTCCCCAAGGACATCAAGAAACAGAGGCCACTTTCACCTTGTGATGCATGCCTCCACACTTTCTTCTTTCTTATTTAAATCACTATAATCTGCATTACTTTCAAAGTTAAACTTAATTATAACGGATAATTAATATAGCTTTATCTTAGTATTGATTGTTCTCTATTAAGTGCCTTCAGAACTATATATACTTTTTATTTATTGATCTGAATTTCTTATATCTTGGGAAATTTTGTCTATTTCTGGCTTTAAATATTTTTCATTGCTTTTTATCTTTCTCATACCTAATATCCATGTTTGGACACATATTTTCTTATTTTCATATTCTTTTAAAGCTTGCTTTCTTGCTTTATTTTTTCTTTCCCATCTGTACTTTATTCTATTATTATATTCCCAGTACTAAAACAGTAGCTGGCATTCTTAATTTGTTGAATGAATAAAATAATGAATTAATTAAAAGAATTAATCATTTTCTGACTACTTTTAGCTGGATCTATTCCCCTTCAACCACTTCGTGATTTCTATTCATATTTCAACTTCTCTGGCCATCTCATATTTCTTTGTTCTCTTCTGTTTGTTCATGTCTTTAATACTTTTTATTAGTGTTTTCAGTGGTATAGTGAAATATTTTTCTGAAATTTTGTATGGTTTCTTAGGGATAATTTTTCTTCTTGTTTTTTGCAGTATCTATTTTTGGTTGGATTATACATTTGTGTTTTTTTTTCTTCTGTGACCATATACTTTTTCTTACTTTGTTTCAAGCCAGTGGTCATATTCTGTTGAATCCTTTTTACTTCAGAAATGTATTATGTCTCAGCAGTAGAAGCAAAGTTGCTTGTGTCTCTTTTCTGTTTTACAAGCCTAAAACTGATTAAGGGATTCAGTTTAGTGTCCTGTAAGAGGGTAGAGAGATTATTGAGAACTAGTGTTCGAGGCCATATTTGACCGAGGCTTCATAGAAGAGATATGGTGGAAGAGAAGAGGGACATTTTCCCAGTGATCACCATCAGCACTCTTGGGATATATCAGGAACTCAAGAAGGATGCCTTTGACCACCTGGTGCTATTAGGAAGGTGACTCTGAAGGCATTTGCACTTCCCTAAGACTTACAGAAACTAGCAGAAGTAGCAGCCTTTAAAGAATTTATGAAGGCCAAGACAGAAACCATCTCAGCCTTTTTTTAATGTTTGTTTATTTTTGAAAGAATGAGTGTGGGAGGAGCAGAGAGAGGGACACACAGAATCTGAAGCAGGCTCCAGGCTCTAAGCTGTCAGCACAGAGCCCAACGTGAGTCTTGAACTCACGAAACATGAGATCTTGACCTGAGCTGAAGTTGGACGCCTAGCCAACTGAGCCACCCAGGCGTCCTACCATCTCAGTTTTAATCAGTGTAAACTGCAGTCTGAGGATGCCAGTGGCCTCACTCATACTCAGAACATTGGTCTGATCAAGGAGTCCCAAGAAAGAGCTAGATTTTTCCATCAACTTCACAGTATGCACATTGAAGCCAGATCAAATTAATTTAAAGAAAACAAGGATATTCAATCTCTCTTGTACTTCTGATTCTCAATACTAAGATTTATTTATTTATTTATTTATTTATTTATTTATTTATTTATGAGTTAATTCCAAGTTGTATAGTTTCTCTATGTTGTTCTTTTTGGAATGGTGGTATAATCTAGGCCTATAATTTATGCTGGAATTGGAGGCAGTGACCTAAAAGTTGGCACTTTCACTTGAATATGTTGTCTCAGAACGATTTCTCCTCAACTTTTCTAATGACATGTCTTCTCTCAGCTTTCTGTGTTCACTGCTATTTCAGGCAAGAGGTGAGCTAAGTTCACAGTGACCATTAGTTGTGTGTGTGCACGCACACCTGTGAGTATTGGTGGTGGTGTTTACTGCAGATTAATTGACTGGTAAACAGTTTCAAAGCTGGTGACTATCTTTTTTTCCTCTCTGATTCTCCTCATAGTTTTTCTGAGTTAATTACTTGCGCCGTAGAAAAATTAATATGGTATATATAAACAATTCATTGCCATATCAGCTTTCTAGTTTTCTTTTCTTTTTTTTAATGTTTTATTTATTCCTAGGAGAGAGACAGCATGAGTAGGGGAGGGTCAGAGAGAGAGAGAGTCACAGACTCTGAAACAGGCTCCAGGCTCTGAGCTGACTGCCAGCGACGGGGCTCGAACCCTCGAACCGTGAGATCATGACCTAAGCGAAAGTCAGACGCTTAACCGACTAAGCCACCCAGGCGCCCCTTTCTAGTTTTCTTTTGATCAAATTCACTGTAACTGATAAATATTATTCATAGTTTGCAGTTTGGGATTTGAGCCTTTTATCAGTTTCATTACAAATGAGTCTAGTTATCAGTTTCTGTTCATTGAAAAGGTGTCCATAGGTTTGAAGAATATGGGTTTACTCTGTTACTATTTTACCAAAGCCTTTAGCCTCTGGAGTATGTATTTGTCTGTACTGATGTGTGTGTGTGTGTGTGTGTTTGAGAGAGAGAGAGAGAGAGAGGAGAGGGAGAGACAGAGAGAGAATACTACCAGGGACTCAGTTTTTATTTTTATTTTTTAATTTTTTTACATTTATTTATTTTTGTAAGACAGAGAACACAAGTGGGGGAGGGGCAGAGAGAGAAGGAGATACAGATTCCAATGCAGGCTCTGAGTTGTCAGCACAGAGCCCCACTTGGGACTTGAACTCAAAAACTTTGAGATCATGACCTGAGCTGAAGTCAGACGCTTAACTGAGCCATCCAGGTGCCCCAGTTTTTATTTAAAAAAAAATATTTTTTAGTCCTCCACCAACACCATTTTTCCTTTCCCAGTGCAGCGAAAGCCACAAAGTAAACAATTCAAATGTAATTTATAAAATCTTACCCCTTTCATTTCTCATACTGCAGTTTCTGCTCTTATACCTAGTTATTTGTTCAAGGCATCCTTTCCTCCTTTTCTGTCTGAATCAGTATCAGTAGGCAGCACTTGGCCAACACTCCTAATTGGTTTTCTGCTATACTTGAGCTCTGTCTCGAAGATTAGCAGTCCTTTCCCATCTCTCACATTTACAAGGCAACAATTGAATAGCAAGTGACTTTAATGAGGTTGAGTTAAATTTCTCCTGCATCTTAATATTGGTACCTACAAAATTAAAAAGATGAGGGGGTTATTAAAAAAAAAACAAAGATCATGTCTGGAAACTATATGAGCTGCTCATTACTGAGGCTGACAACTATTTAATTAATTTCACCAGATCAAACATAGAATTTGAACACAGGTCTCTCATTTCAAGTATATTACCTTAGATTGTTTCTGTTATCATGGATGCCAAGGACTATTGAGATTTACTTCAGGTCTGTAGCTGAGTATAGAATAATAATGCTACTGCTTTTCAACAACTGAATTAATTCAATGAAGAATGAAAGATCCTCACAGTTTGGCCATTTTCTGAACAGAAGTTACAAGAGACTATCTTTCAAGAAAGTCTATCCAAAACTTTGATTAAAACAAAGTTAATAATATAATAAATGTTTATTCAAATAAAACTCAGGGCTCAAAACTATGTATGAAAATTCTGTTAACAACTTTTTCAAAATTTTCCTTCTTTCTAAAAACCCATTTAACATCCTTTTCTTCGAGTTAACATACAGGTATTAAACAAAGCTGACTAGATGCAACTTAGAGATTCTCCGTAACTATTTCTCAAACAACTGTTTGAATGCAGGATAAAATCAAATATTTTACAAAATCAAATACTGATTCACTTTACTTACCAATTTTTTTAATGACAGGTGATTGGAAAAGTAAAATAAAATAGGCATTTTAAAACCTTTGAATAACTTGAAAATGATGTTGTCAATATTTTATCAAGAGGGACCAATAGTTTTTGTTGTTGTTGGTTGGTTGGTTGGTTTTCCTAGCCATTGAGTTGATTTGGTATTTTAATCATCTTAAAATAAATATTTTTCTTGTTCTAAATGTAAAGACTTTAAAAATCTCCAAGTTATATTGGTTGTGACTATTTTATAAATATGACTTTATTAAACACATCTCTGTAGGGACTTGTATCTTAAAGAACCAGGATAAAAAAGCAATCAATCACATATTTGAAACTAGTTGCATTGAGTGTCAGTTTATGGCTTTAATAGCTCTGAACAGTTAAAGTGGAGTCTCATTCCTGTAACTGATGGACTGTCTGCATGGACTAGAGCTCATTCAAATGATGCTCCCAAATAAGCTTCCAGTTATAATGGAGGCACATGCAAAAGGGCAGGAATTTCACATTCAATCAGAGTACAGGAGAAGAAAATTCTTCCTGTATAATGGAAATGATAACCTTGAAATACTTGGGCAATCACCCTTGAGAAAAGCAAAAAGACCCAAATTCTAAAATATGATGAGCCCGTGAAGCCCAGAATTATAGAGTAGATTTAATTTCATGGCATCTGACAGAAGAGCCTCAAATGGTCACTCCACACTCCTAAGTAACTTGTTAATCATCTTCAGTTTGTATTGAATTCATATAGTAGGCATCTTTACATGAGTGGACCTTAAATACAGGTAATTTTCAGGCACAATTTGTTACATACTGTTTAAACAAAATTTCTAAAATTATTTGAGGCTTTATCCTATTGCACAGCTAGATTCCATTTCAGTTGCAAAATACATGTCAAGTTGAAAGGTGTGAAATTATTTTTTAAGCCGGCACTATAAATTATATGCCAGATATACAGGGTCACTTTCCCTAGTCATAGCAATGTTCAGGTACCAAGTTAACTTTTAGAAAGCATATTTTTAGAGGATACATGGGAATCAACTGTCACACTGAATCAGGACCCAAGCAGCTGAAAATATTAATGTGTTTTTGATATAGTCAATAATTTCCATACAGGGTAGGGTCATATTCTAGAGGACAGGCTGCACATGGAGTCAAAACTAGATCTGAGTCCTAGCTTTGTTCACTTAAAAATCTTGAGTGATATTTAGTGTATTAGAAGCTTACTTTTCTATCTCCAAAATAAAGATAATGATATACATCATAAAAGGCTATAGTGAGAATGCACTGAGTTATGTATAATGTATATGTACATATGGCTGTAGGGCAGGCAAGACTTCCGTCTCCTTTACTTCACTTCCAGAGAGGAGAAGCACTTATTAGCATTATCATATTTGAGGACACAGACTGGATCACCTTTGCTAGTGAGGAACACTGTGCTAAAATATCTCTGGATGGGTATGACTTCTTCCCATCTCTGCACTGCAATGACAAAAGTCCAGTCATCTGTTTTTTTTTGTTGTTGTTGTTTGTTTGTTTGTTTTGTTTTGTTTTATTTTTTTCCCCAGTGTGGCAGCAGGGAATATAGGACTTTTGAGTTTGCTAAGACTCAGGACAGTTTTTACTATTAGGGGCTCACATGTCATCCTTTTAGTTAGAAAATCAAACTTCTCTGTGTAAGCCTGTGCATATTTGGATTGCTCTGTTTTAGTTAAAAAAATAATTTAGGCCTAAGAAGTTTAGAATAAAGGACTGTGACCTTCCCAGCTTATTGAAGCTCTCTGCAATGGAGGCTGCCAGTCTAAGCTCAACTAATAATAGCCCATGTTCCTGGTTCCATTAAACACTTTCCATTACACATAAATACAGTATTTTGTGGACCTTATGAAGAGAGATGATTCAGTTATTCCTGGGCCACCTGGTTAAATAAAATACTATTATTTTGAATAAAGTCTCAATTCCTCTGTTAATACCAATATATGTAATAGTTGCTTTCTGTATTTTAGGTGTTAATTATCACAATTTTTTGTTCAGTTAACTTTGTGTTAAACTATAGGACATTTGGCTCTTATAAGCCCTTCACTCCCTGAATGTTGAAGTTCATTAGTATTTCCTCCCGGTCTTCTCTTTATGCTTTCTGGAATATTCTCATCCACATCAATGATGTTAATTATTATTTCTTCACTGATTACTCTGAAATTCATATCTTTATTTTTAATCACTTCTTTGAGACTCAGTTCTATATTTCTCTGTGACTATTAATGTATCTACTGGGTAGAATCTTAATACGGCTAAAACAAATACACTTTTAGTATGACTTATATGTATTTCTCTTCCTATTTTAGTGATAGTAGTTGACTGCATTATCACCTTTCCAACATTCCATCCTATTCCATCTCATTCCATTGTGTTATGTTCTGTTTCCTCTCCTTTGATTTCATATCCATCCAGTTGCAAAATTTCAGTATATTCTGTCTCAGACCTGCCTCTTAATAAAGCCACTATGCTCCTTCATTGTCACTACCCTGCTCTATGGATATTTTTCAAAGTCATGCCTATTATAAGGTATTACTTCCTGCCCCTGGTCTCCTCCATTACAATTTCACTCCACTTTGCTTCTCAGATATTTTCCTAAAGCAGAAAGCAAATCTTGATTTCTTGCTTAAAGTCTGATTGCTTCCCATTATCTACTCAGTGAAGTCTACATTACATATTATATTAAACATTATTTATAATGATCTGTTGCCTACTCAGTCCTTTGGCCTCATCTCTACAATATTTATCTTACTCACCAAGGACTCAGAATATGCTATTTCCAAAGGCCAGGATATTTTCCCAGATGATCCTTTCCATCTAGACTTTTCCCTTCCTCCTCTGGTAATTTCTATTCATCTTTTAAGGCTCAGCCTAATTTCCTCTGTTGTGAAGCTTGTCTTTATTATTCCCTTGCCAGCCAGTCACTCCCTTGGCACCGTCTTTGGACCTGTACTACGGCACTGTGACATCTGCTGACGTGTCGCTCTCTCCCAGGATACTCTGTGGTATTTAATGAAGTATCGGTCTCCAGTTAGGTTCATAGTTTTTGCAACACAGCAGAAGATAAGGAAATATTTCTTTGTTGGCTAATAGGTCACGTAGCAAAGAACTTTGCCATTTTCTTCAGTTTTTGGGTTTTTGTTTTGTTTTGTTTTGTTTTTGCTTACCTAATTTTATAATCCCTTATTTCATTCCCAGTTTCCAGCCCTCCACTTCCTTGTCTTATCTCCCTAGCTACACTGCAAATGCAGCTATTCCTCTTTTTTACAAGGTTACATGGGGGCGTACGTAGATTATGTAGATGTATTTTAAACACTAAAAATAAAGAATAATTTTTGAAGTAGATGAAAATAAATTCAGGAGAATTTTATTTCATTTGGCATTTGTTCAATGCATCAGTTTTTTAAATACATACATCTTTTTCCCCCAGGTTTATTGAAATATAATTGATATATTATTTAAGTTTAACAGTATACAATGTGATGATTTGGTATATGTATCTGTTGAGAAAAGATTACCATAATAACGTTAGTTAACACTTTCATAATCTCATACAATTACCTCTGTGGGTGTGGGTGTGGGTGTGGGTGTGTGGTGAGAACGTTTAGGATCATATGAGTGAATAAATAAATGGATGGATAGATTCCTAGGATCTGTTCTGGGTGGTAAAAGACTAAGGGCAACTAACTTGAACTCCCTTACTTTGGCAAAGGCTATCTAAATGACTGGTGTATTGTGGGGAAATGATTTAAACTATGTTTATGCAGTAGTAAACATCTGTGTTATAATTACCCGAAACATTTTGTTCTGGTAGTTAAGTAGTATTTCCAGTTCAGAACTGACCAGCCTTTGGTGAAATACCTCTAATTAATCTAATTGATTAAATAAATCCATGCTTGAGGGATATTTTTCAGCCAAAGCCTCTTAATTGTTTATCAATGAGTGTGATTCACATTCAGCTTTATCTGTGAACTACTTGTGTTCCTTAAAGATAGCCAAAGAGAAGGGGAAAAATGATTTAGAAACACTTGGCCTCGTATTAAATGGACTTGAGCCAGTGAGTAGAATGGAAACTGGTGAGTCACTGCACTTGTTAAAATAGAATGCAGATAATCATGGGTTTTTGTTGCTTTATTTTGTTCCTTTTTATCTTGGAACCCACTATTTCAGTCATATGCTCATTCATGTATAATTGTCAAAGACCTCTTGATCATACTAGCTATTCCTGGAACTCTCTTAGGTGTTTTTGCCCCACCTCTTTTTCTTTTTTCTTTTTTTTTCTTTTTTAATATTTTTTATTTATTTCTAGGAGAGAGAGAGAGAGACAGCGTGAGCAGGGGAGGGTCAGAGAGAAAGGGAGACACAGACTCTGAAACAGGCTCCAGGCTCTGAGCTGGCCGTCAGCACAGAGCCCGACGCCGGGCTCGAACCCACGAACCGCGAGATCATGACCTAAGCGAAAGTCGGACGCTCAACCGACTAAGCCACCAGGCGCTCCGCCCCACCTCTTTTTCTTCATCTCATGCACTCTCTTTCACATCCTTAAAGGGGCACCCATGTGTCTCTAGTTGATTGAGCAACTGACTCTTGATTTGAGCTCAGGTCATGATCCCAGGGTTGTGGGCTTGAGCCCTGTTGGGCTCTGTGCTGAGTGCAGAGCCTGTTTGGGATTCTCTCTCCTTCTCTCTAAAAACAAACAAACAAAAAACCCTTTACTCCTTTTCCAAGTTCTTATTATATATTTTTCAAATTAGCAATTTATATTTTTGAAATTGAAAGTAAACAATAGATAAACAGTATATCATGTTAGAACGATTGCATTCAAACACATGAGTGGAATGTGGTTACTAACTTTCTCTTTGCAATTGGAAATCAAAGTTATTATGCATATGAATATGCTTTATATACTAGTATAGGAAATAATTTCATTGCTTACAAATAGCGCATTGTAGACTTTGGCTCTTTGAACAAAACATAGCATGTGGTCCTCTCAGCATTCAGTTTGTGAATCAAAGCACGCCTTGTTTTTTGGACCATTGGGGAATCAGGTATAAATTGTTTTCTAATTAAACAGACTTATCAGGATTGTCAGTGATTTAAATGCAGTGCTTTTTATTTTGAAGTTGACAATTTATTAGGATATTTATGAATTACTATGTTTGCTTTAATTGGCAAAAAAATCACCTAGGTTGGTTCTTAAAACATGTATTGTGAAAGCATGTATTAGTGTAACCGAATGTCTAGCACTGTGTGAGGAGTTGCACATACTCAAGAAATAATTTGTGTGTCTGTATGGAGATTATAATCCAGTTGGGAAGAAAAGATAAATACTTGGAAAAATTAGAAATCAGCTCCAAAGTGCGTATGCACCTTCTGTTTACATTTCAGAAGTCATGGTTTCCAGTCTTAATCTTTAAACCATGGTCCAGACCCAGAAGTTTTGCTGCCAACAGAATTTTCCTTCCATGTTCTAACATTCCATAACTGACACCTCAATACTGAAGGAATGATCTCCTACTCACCTCAAAATATTCCTTAAAAATGTCCTTTCCCATCAGTCATAGTAGCACTGTTTTTCAGATGATTAGACATTTGAGTTTGCTTTAACTCTCAGTCCCTTGTGAGTATGGCTGACATTTCCTATGCTGAAAAAAAAAAAAAAAGTTCTCTGATATCAATCTTGTGACCTCAGCTATTTCTCCTCTGTTGATGACACCCAAATTCATACCCCACTGCATTTAGTCACATGTTCTGAGTTACTGTATGTAAGGCATTTAGTACATGACATGGCATGTGCTAAGCACTGTAACGTTTTTGGCTGTTACTATCATCATCATCATCATCATCACCACTATTATTTTTTTTACATCTCCAGTAGGTTGTCTCAGAGCAAATGCACGTAATCAAATCTTTTCATCCTCCTGTATAATGTTTTAATGTAGATAGTAGCTTTAATTTTAACATTTATCAGGCTCCTTTCCCTTAACCTCACATTGAATTGCTATGGTTTACAACCTCTTCAAATCTCTTTTATCTATTCTTCTCCACAGATACCTTATTTGTCTTGGTTTAAATACTCATTTTGCTTTGCTTGGATTCTGCTGTAGACTCTTAATTTTTTCTCTCTCCCATATTTTGTTTTATGTAAGGTAATTGGATAATATTTTAAAAGCATAATTCCGTTTATGTTATTTCTATTCTCAAAAACTTGGAACAGTACTCTGTTGTCTCTTGAATAAAGTTCATAGTCCTTAACCTGACACTGTAGTCTTAATGTTCTGCTTTCAGAACATTTAAGATGATGATCAGCATTCCAGATGATGTTCCTAGCTTTGTCATACCATTTCCTCCTATAGTGCAACTAATTTGAATAGTATTTAGTGTTCATTCATTGCAAGTGTGTAGTGAAAGCTTCCTGTAGAGCAGGTTTCATTTTGAGGTCCTAACACAATGTGAATAAGACAGACCTGACCACTGCTACAACACATCACCTTGCTCATTCCTCCACCTCTGAGATACTTGTGTTATCATTAATCCACATTTTGTTGATCTGATATGAAACAGATAATAGGCCTTCTTACTTGTGAAGCATTCTGATCATTCTAACTGAAAGCTCTTTTTTTATTCTCAATTTCATATTTGCTTATATCTTTTTCATTGCACTCCATATTTTCATTTGGTCTGCCTTCTGTTTAGGGAATATTTAGAGACTTACCTGAAATCTAAATAAGCAGTGTTGAAGCTCTGAATAGTCTTTCTAAATCTGGAGGCTACTTTCTTCAACCATATGTGCCTTTAACAGCTTTCCAACCCTCATATGGAATGTGCTACTACTAAGTCTACTGTAACAGAACTAATACTGTCAGGTTAAGTGTAGAAATGCTCCTAAACTGGAGGCAATAACAAACACAGTCTAGTATAGGTGGATATTCCATATCTATATTTTTCTAGGAGTTTAAGAATTTCCCCTCCCATTTCTTCAAATAGAAGACTGCAGAAGAACTGTAAAAAAGGTGAAGATTAGCACCTGCCAAAAATTTTAAGCCAAGAAAAGTATATTGTTTGAAATATCCATATAACTGAAAGGAAAGTGGTATTTTAGCTTGAATTATCTGTGTCATAGATTCTAACGTCCACTTTGTGGAATATATGCAGACACAGCTTATGTTGCAACCCTGTTTTAACCACTCATCCTTTTTTAATATAGTTTCAGCGTTACAGGTATACTTTTTATTTTCTCTCATATTACCACATAGTTACCAATTTGCTGAAGAAGTAGTTTCAGAAGAATCCTGATTTGCAGAGCACAGGTTTCCTTAGTTCAAGGTTGTATATCCTCTGAAGTAAAAATGAGATTCTTTTCAATGATTGAACTCAGTGGAGCCAAATTTACAGTTCAGGGAATTTTAATAGCCATTTCTTGATGGATGTAGACCACCTCCCTCTGATTAAGTTTATATGTAAGTAGGCAAGGAGGAGAAAAGTCATGCTTCTTCTTCTACTGTCCAAAGTAACTTACAACAAAAACAAATAAAAAGCTACAGGGTATTGCTGTTAGAAAGTTCTGTCTATAGGGGCGCTTAGGTGGCTCAGTTGGTTAGGCATCTGACTTCAGCTCAGGTCATGATCTCACGGTTTGTGGGTTCGAGCCCCACATCAGGCTCTGTGCTGACAGCTCAGAGCCTGGAGCCTGCTTCAGATTCTGTGTCTCCCTCCCTCTCTGACCCTCCCCTGTTCATGCTGTCTCTCTCTCTCTCGCTTCAGATTCTGTGTCTTCCTCCCTCTCTGACCCTCCCCTGTTCATGCTGTCTCTCTCTCTCTCAGAAATAAAGAAAACATAAAAAAATTGAAAAAAGAAAATTCTGCCTATAAATATTATTTTAAAATATTATAGACAATTCACTGGAATGAAGTATTCCAATAATGTTTTCTTAACAAAAGTTAATAATAGGATGAATTGATTATAATGGCCTTTTATAATAATTTAAAATTGGTCCTGGATTCCTTTTTCAACATAGGTTATTTGTCAAGGGTAGCAGCATATCCATAGTGCTTAAGTATTCAGGCTCTGAAGACACTGGATTTGAATGCAGTCTTTTAGATCGCCTACTTGTATGGCCTTTTTCTAAGCCTTAACTTCCTTTGTAGTAAAATGAGATAACAGTTCTACTAATTTCACAGCAAGTGCTCTATAAATTTTAGCTCATGTATTTATTAAGAGAGCATTAGCTATATAGAAGGAAATGATATCTTTCAACATTCTTTCTGAACTTTATATATGTCTGCTGACTTAATGGATCTTTTTGAATCAAAACATGTAACATAATTTACCTATTAATCTGAGAGCAGCGTTTAAATACACATACTAGTGCTTCTTTTCCCAGGTCATCAGTGAACAATAATGGTCATCCAACAATTAGAAAATATGATTAAGTATCTGACGTGAGGTCTGATTTTAAATGTCAGTCACATTTTTTTATGTGTCTTTAATAGATGTTATATTTTGGAGTGGTTTTAGAGAAGCAGCAAACAATGAATAGAAACTACATGGACTTCCTCTCCCCATGTATACCTAGCATCCCTCACAAATAGCACTTTTAATGAAAGCTTAATTATGGATTGAGGATTGCTTGCTTTTCTGTAATCTATCATCTGTCTCTTGACTTTTGTGTCTTTTAAATCTAAATTGATAAATATTTCATATATATTTTAGTTAAAATCATAAAATTATAGTGTTAACTTTGAGGGATAGATTCAAGAGTATTTGTACCTTAGTACAGTTAGAGATACTCCTCCAATCTAAAGAAAATCTGGATCATTAAAACTTTTAAATTTCTGTGTATGTTGATGATACTCTGTTTATCACAGCATATCTGTTAACATAACTGAAAACCTAGGATCAGATGACAAAGTATCCATGTCTATAATCTATGGGTTCTGGGATAAATTAGAATACAAAATGTGGCTGATTATAAAACACTTTCATTTTTCACAAAGAAGCGAATCAGCAGTTCTTGTAGAATGTATTTGATTAAAGGGAAAGTACAATACAAATGAGAAGAGAAAAATACAAGCTATACAAATATATTTACATATTAGTACACAGAAAAATTCTCCACTAACCAGGGCATGTCTTCTGTCCCATCAGGCATTCCCCCCAGGACAAGCTCTTAATTCTTAGACCATCAGTGATTTCTGTGGCTTTAGTGAAATCAAAAGGGTTAATTAAAACTTAAACCTAGCCGTTCCCTCTCATTTTGAAAACATAGTCTAGGAGCACAGGGTTAGCTCAGTCAGTTAAGTGTCTGACTTTGGCTCAGGTCATGATCTCACAGTTGGTGAATTTGAGACCCACGTCAGGCTCTGTGCTGACAGCTCAGAGGCTGGAGCCTGCTTCAGATTCTGTGTCTCCCTCTCTCTCTGCTCCTCTGCTTCTCTCTCTCTCTCTCTCTCTCAAATAAATAAACATTAAGAAAAAAAAAGAAAGAAAACACAGTTCACCCTCTGGTCCTCAGCTCTTTCACAAATGCCACCTACCCTTTCCCTTGGGGGTCATACTTCTCTGACTAGTAAGTCCAGCTCTTCCTCTACCTCCTGCCCTTGACTTCTGTCCAGTGATTTAGACTCTCAGCAGCCCAGGTCTTAGTGCTAATACATTGTGAACTTCAGCACCCAACCCCTCATGAAATGTGGCCTGAATCTGTCAGTGGATATAAAGATGGATTTCACATTTAGAACCAGCACGACCATTGGTTACAAACATTTTCCAGAGTGAGACTTTTTTAAAAGAATGTTTGAGAATTCCCAAGAAGAGTTCTTTAATTGTTTTTCTTTCCCTTTTATGATTTTTGGCAGGAGAACTCTGTGATTTAAGTATATACATCCTTAAATCCATGTATGTATATAATTTATATCTATCTATCATCTACCTACCTACCTACATACATACACACACACACACACTTAAATACATAATGTATATATGTATATATATTTCTAATTTTACAGTTTTAGCTTCCTTGGATATGATTTGTGTTACTTTAGCTTTTAAGTATTAATTGTGATTTTTCTTGTGGTGCGAATGCATGGTTGTGTGTGTGCACTCGAGCATGTGCATGGACACATGAATGTGTGTAGCACTGTCCCAGAAAAGAGAACAAATTATTTTTACATAGAACATTTACATGTAAGTGTGCATGCACATGCGCATGTGCACACACACCCACAATACAATGTGTAATTGTGTGATCGTTATGGTGAAAAAGCAAGGACTTCAGGGTGAAGCCAGAAAGCAAATTTACTCTTTCTGTCCACTCCATTACTTCTTTAAATCTCTTCGATCAGCCTTTTTTCTTCTTTCCCTTGGATTTTCATTCAGGTGCCTTTTCCAGTTATTCATAGATACCAAAAAATTTCCGGGTTACCTTGAGATAGAAATTCTCATTTCGGTTACTGTGGGATCTAGCCTGGTGTAAAAATCAGTGCAGCAGATTTCTTTCCAAACAAAAGCTTCTTGTCCCTACCAGCTTGTTCTACTTCAGGCCCGAAGCCCATGGTAGGATGAGAAGGGCATATTTTTTCCTTAATTGTCCCTGTGAGCCCTTCCACCCTCTTACCTGCTCCCAAATCAAAGTTGGAAGAAATGCGGGAGGAGAAGGAGGTAAAATGCAGAGAAGGCCTTACTGCTTGGCATTCCTGTGACCAGGTGCAAGTTTATTCTGGCTGTTGCATGGGTTTAAAGCTCTTTCCTGTGTTCATTTTCACAGGTTACATGCATATTTTCTTGCTTGGATCTCTGAACTCAGCTCCTCCTACTAAGACCTTGCTTATTCTCCTGCTTGCTTAGCTGTACTGCAGCTTCTGTAGCAGAAGATTCATCTCCAGCTTCCTTCTGCTGAGAAGGTCTCACTTTTGGAGAATCTCTTTTGGCCAGAATTTCTTTTAACTGTACAAACTAGTGCATCTATGCAGGTTCCACGTCTCTAGGCACTGGGGGGATAGGCTTTAACTGCACCCAGGAAGACTATAATTTCCCCTTAAGTTTTCTTTCCAGAGGCCACTTGCTTGCAGACTGTTCTTTAAGTATATGAAACCACTTGTCAGGGTGATATAAGCTCTGGGGGCCACGCATCACCTACTCTCCATCAGGTCTTATTGAAACCCTTTTATTGAGCTAAGAATGAGAAGAAAGCAACCCTGACAACTTTTCCAAAGAAATATTCTAATTCTAACTCATACTCCTTTCATCTTTTATGTATCTTTAAATTTGAGCTAAGACTGTGAAACAGGTTGCCAACAGTGTCTTCAAGCCCTCTATGGGCAGTCTAGCACCTGACTTTGGATTGTAGAGAATGATATGCTCCTGTCGTCTTGGGGCTTCAGTGGGAGAATGAGACAGAAAGTGTCCCATTGAAATATCCTGTTACAATGGCGTCATTCACTTCCTTTACTGCCTCACTTTTTCTGCTCCATCTGTTAATTTCTAAGAGAGTCTTTGACTTTGCTCATGATTTTTTCATTTTTCTATTATTATTGTTAATTTATAGAATATATAAATTTATATATCTTGAAGTCACATTGTTTCGTACGTATAAGTTTAAGATAATCACATATAGTTGGTATATTTTAACTTTTTAAAAAATCATAAGACATTTAAAGCTTTTGACGCTTCAATATTTTTTCCCCTTAATCATTTTTTTCCAGCTCTATTGATGCATGATTGACAAATGAAAATAATGCTTATACGTAAGGCATATACTGCAGTGTTTTGGTGTAAGTATACCTTATGTAATAATTACCATAATCAAGATTATTAACATAGCCATCATCTCACATAGGTACGTGTGTGTGTGTGTGTGTGTGTGTGTGTGTGTGATGAAAACACTTAAAATCTATTCTCTTAGCAAATTTCAAGTTTATAGCACATTATTATTAACTAAACTCACCAGCTATATATTAGATCTCTAAGAACTTACCCATAAAGTTTATACCCTTTGGCCAACTTTTCCACATTCCCCCCACCCCCAAGGCACAAACACCATTCTACTCTTCTTTTTCTCACTTTAACTTAGATTCCACATGTAAGTATATCGTGCAATACTTGTCTTTCTGTATCTGGCTTATTTAATTTAGCATAATGTCTTCCAAGTTCATGCCTATTGTTGCAAATGGCAAGATTTCCTTCTTTAGGCTGAATTATATTCCATTATACACACACATACACACACATATATGTATATACAGTTGACTTTGAAGAACACAGGAGCTAGGGGCACTGACCTTTGTGAAGTTAAAATTTCACATATAACTTTGGACTCCTCAAAAACTTAACCACTAATAGCACTGTTGACCAGAAGGCTTACCAATAACATAAATAGTCTATTAACACATATTTTCTAGGTGTGGTATATAAACTGTACTCTTATGATAAATTAGAGAAAAAATATTAAAATCATAAGGTAGAGAAAATACATTTACAGTGCTTTATTGTATATATCAAAAAAATCTGCATATAAGTGGATATACCCAATTCATCCATCTTGTTCAAGGGTCAACTGTTTATATATACACACACATATTTATATATGTGTATAACATATATATTACAATCACATACAAGTATATGTAGTATAACATTATATATAAGTGTAAACATTTTTTATCCATTATATATAAAGATAACAGTTTCTTTATCCATTAATTCATTGATGGACATTTAGATTATTTTCATATCTTGGCTATTGTGAATAATGCTACAATGAACATAGGAAGTTAGATATCTGTTTGAGATACTGATGTCATTTCCTTTGGATATATGCATCCAGAAGTAGAAATTGCTAGATCCACTTCAATTTTTAATTTTTTGAGGAACCTCCGTACTGTTTTCTATAGCAGCTACACCAATTTACAGTCCCACCAACAGTGTACAAAAGTTACCAAAAGTTACAGTTACAAAAGTTATATTTTCACCAACACTTAACTCGTATCTTTTTTATAATAGCCATTTCTGTTATCTCACTCTGGTTTTGTATTTCCCTTATGATTGGTGATATTAAGCAACTTTTCATATCTATTGTCCATTTGTATATATTTGTTGGAAAAATACCTATTCAAATCTTTTGTCTGTTTTTTAACTGGGTTATTTGTGGGTAGTTTTTTTGTTTTGTTTTGTTTTTTTGCTCTTAGTTTTTTGCTATTGAGTTGTATGACTTCCTTATAGATTTTGGATGTTAACTCCTCATCAAATAGATGGTTTGCAGATACTTATCTCTCATTCTCTCATTTTGCTTATTCTTTCCTTTGCTGTGAAGAAGCTTTTAAGTTTGATATAGTTCTGCCTGTTTACTTTTGCTTCCATTGCCTGTGATTTTTGTGCCATTTCCAAAACATCATTGCCAAGACCCATATATAGAAGCTTTTCTCTTATGTTTTCTTCCAAGACTTTATCAGTTTCAGAATTTTCCATAAGTTTGCCATCCATTTTAAGTTGATATTTGTATATTGTGTAAGGTAAAGTTTCAGTTTTCTTTATACATGTGGAAATGTAGTTTTCCCAACACCATTTACTAAAGAGACTATCCTTTTCCCATTGTGTATGTTTGGTATCCTTGTTTAAGATCAGTGTTGGACTTATTTCTGGCTCTTCCATAGTATTCCACTGGTCTACGAGTCTGTTTTTATGTCTGTACCATATTATTTTGATTGCTAGACCTTTATAATTCAGCTTGAAATCTGAAAGTGCCATGCCTCCAGCTTTGTTGTTGATATATTACATATAGACTCTTCTTTTATATTTATTTAATATATCATCACCACCATCATTATCATCAAGGCAATAGAAGCAACAACAAAGAAATACAATAGAAAGAAACCTCCTTAATTATTACTTTGTCATTTCCAAGTAAAAGTGGTATGTTCTCTTTTCTTTTGGCCTAATGCGTTTTATCCCATTAAGGAAAATTAACTGGCATCAAAGGAAACATTAAAACAATTAGATAAAGCCTATTGAGATCATGTGATGTCTAAAAGAAAGCATTATCTTCTTATGTAGTTTTTCTGTCATTCTCTCCATTTTTGGAAGGTGTCACCGAATCACATGGTGGTGTATTTGAAAGAGGTCTCAATACCCTCGTGGTAAAAATGCACCTCTCTCTGGTTTTCCCCTCATGGCTTTAAGTGTTCTCAAACTAAAATGGAGTATGAAAAAATAGAAAGATAGCGAGATATGAAAAGAATATACTTTCCTTGCTTTATGTAATTGTGGTAGTAATAATCCTGTGGCACCTTAATAGAGACCATGCATGTTAAGTAGAAAAAGTTTTAACTTTTATACTAGGATATCTGTTGTTGTTTCACAAAAATAAAATATTTTTTCTTTGTCTTTGCATGGCTATTCTCACAACTGTTTTTATTATATGTACTCATTTTCTATTTCAAATATCGTATCATTATAAGTGGTAACCATATACCTACATGTTATAATTTTTTAACATAATCACATGCCATTATTTTATTTTGTCAGTAAATGTATCTTATCTTTAAATTTTTTTTAACATTTACTCATTTTTTGAGAGATAGAGAGAGACAGAACATGAGCAGGGGAGAGGCAGATAGAGAGAGACAGACTGAAGCAGGCTCCAGGCTCTGAGCTGTCAGCACAGAACCTGGACCAGGGCTCAAACCCCTGAACTGCGAGATCATGACCTGAACCAAAGTCAGAGGCTCAAGTGACTGGGCCACCCAAGTGCCCCCGTATCTTATCCTTTTAATTAACCCCCAACGTCTTTGAGCATACACCTTATCTTGTATGATACTTGTCCTATACAAATTTGGAGGGAAAAAAATGAATCATTCTTTTATGAAACTATCAGGGAATAAAATAAATAACTTACTGAAAACAACATTACCTTGGAGTTACTTCACTGGAGTTCAGCCTCCAAAGAGTGCTGTTTGGTTCGCTTTAGTTAGCTCTATAGGCTTAGGCAAATCACCTATTTCTCTCAGCCTTTCTTTAGTCATTTAAAATTGTTTTTATGTTTATTTATTTTTGAGATAGAACAGAACATGGGTGGGGTGGGGGGTGGGCAGAGAGAGAGGGAGACACAGAATTCCAGGCAGGCTCCAGGCTCTGAGCTGTCAGCAGCTCAACATGGGGCTCAAACCCACGAAACATGAGATCATGACCTGGGCCCAAGTCAGATGCTTAGCCGACTGAGCCACCCAGGTACCCCTCTTTATTCATTTTAAAATGAGGTCATTTGGTCAGGTTATCTCTAAACTTTCTTCATTTTAAATATTACTTTTGAAAAATAGTCTGTTTCATAAAAAGAATAGCTCAAAATCCACATTTTCCCAAAAACAAAAAAGGGACTAAGTTAAATCATGAAGTCTTATTCATATAAAGCTCTAACAAATCTTTCTCCTTTTTGATATTTAAGCGTGTTTTCCACATATCTGAATTTGCTGTGTACATATTAGATTATGAAACGATTCATTCCTAGGACAATTTAGTGCCTTAGGATATTTTCTTGATAATCTACTTATTGAAATTTGACTCTTTATAATATATGTCAAGAAAATACTTACATAATATGATTTTTAAATTCCAAATAATTAATATTAGATGAATATAATAAGAAGTCATTAGAACCACATTTTGACCACCTTTAAGAAATAGTCTTAAATCATGTTTATACATGCGTCCTTATAGTTTAGCTACCAAAATAATAAGCACTTTATCAAATCTCTATTTTCATAATAGGCACTCTTCTAAGAATTATTGGTCTCTAACAACGTTCTCAAAGAGCTACCAGGCAAGGCTATTAAAATGCAAACTATGGCAAATGTACTCAGAATATAAAACAAATACCAATTGTCACAGTTCATTTACATCCATTTGCACAATGCATTTATTTTATTTTACAAATAACTGATAGATAAATTAGTGGAAATAATACTCAACCTCCCATGATTTGAAAAAAAGAGAGGTGTCACTTCATTCTCAGAAGGTATTTTCCAGAGTTGTTTATATATAATATTATGCTATCATAAGACCTATAATTTTATTTTGCATCCTTATCTGACATTTATCTGGGGTTTATTCAAGGAATCTTTGAAAAAATTCTTATGTATTTGGACCTTTAGTACATTTAAGTTACATTTGAAATGATATTTATGGACATACTTCCTGCTTCAGATGGAGTTGAGGTAAGGGAAGGTGTTCATGATGGGAAGGCAAGGGAACAGGAACTCGGAGTGAAGCGTTAACCATATGGATATCTGAGAAAGCATTCTTGACCTCGGCATGAAAAAAAGATACGAAGAGACTCTGAAGTGAGTCTGCCCTAAGTGAATTCAAGTAACACCCAAAACAATGTAATGTAGCAAGGGCAGAGGAGCAAAGGAGAAATTTGGAGAGGGAGCCGAGGATGAATTTTTAGTTTCGGAGCCATGGTTAGATTTGGTCCTAAGAGCAAAGAGAGTCCTCAGGAGAGCTTTAAGCAAAGGAGTGACATAGTGTGAATTAGGCTTGAACACGCCCCTCTTGCTGCTAATGGGGATCAAGGGCAGGAGAGAGAAATATTAGGCTCAGATACCCATGAAACATATTTGTTGGTTTATGTCTTCTGAGAAGCAACTGCCAAACAGGATTGGATGTTGCAAGATATGTCTAAATAACTGGGAAAGATATAGGGACAGGGAGCAGAAGGAAGCAAGCGGAGCCTTCACACAAGAGTTGCTAACACCATAGACCTGCAGGGAGAGGGGAGCTCAGATGCAGCAGGGCTCTGAGAAGGTGTTGCTCCGACCAATGGGAGTCCTTAGTAGAAGTTGCCCTGTAAACAAATCCCATGTCAGGCAGGGATGACCCTGTGCTAGTCCCCCCCTCCCCTGCTACTGAACCATTCTCTGGAAGAGCCTGAAAGGACATGGCTTTGCAGACAGAAAAATGTGGCAGCTGGAGGCTGTCAATCATAATGCTCCTTGAAGGGAGGTCCAATCAGGACACCTCTGTGGCCACCACAACGTGGGTGCTTTGGACTAAGAGGTAGTAGTGGAGGTGGTCAAATTTGGTTAGAGTTGCAGTATAGGTTGAGAAAAGAAATAACGTTATTTACTAAAGGATAGCATGTGAGATAGAAATTTTTGGCTTGAGATCCTGGATGAATTATGACAGTTTCTAAAATGGAGAAGATTTGGAATAAATAGGTTGCAAAGTGAGGGAAGGAGCAGGAGTATGGGGAAAGCGAACTGTTTTGGACGTGTTAAACCTGAGATGATCATTCAGCATGTAAGCAGATATGTTATAAAAGGTAGTCACATACATTTCGTTGGGCAAATAGTGAGCTGTGGGTATTCAACAGTCATCTGTATGGTGAGTACAGTTGGAGAAGAGGAAAGGGTCATCCATGAGCCCTCGGTTCTTCACAACATCTAGAAATTGGAATAAGAAAAAGGACCTAGCCACAGTATAGAAATAGCCAGAGGAGAGTTATAAGTGGCATATATAAAAAGTGAGTATCTGACTCAGAGATAAAGCCACACAGATGAAAGAAGGGGAAAGATTAGAGAAATATCTATCTAGGGTTATCAAGTAAAAAAAAAAAGTACTTCAAGACAGAGGGAATGGTCTGTCATTTCAAGTACTGATGAGAGGTTAAAAGGATGATGACCTCAAGTGAATCATTGGATTTAGCAGTGTGGAGGTCAGCGGTGACATTGTCAAAAGTGGCTTCAATTGAATGCAGAATGCAAGCCTTACTGGCAAGAATATAAGAGAGAATGAGAAGGAAATGTAGACAGTGAGAATAGAAACTATTTTAAGGAAATCTGCTCTAACAGGGAACAAGAAATGGGAAATTGTGATTGTTTTGTCAAGGTAGAGGTTTGGATGGGTGATGTTACAGCATGTTTAGATACTTACAGGAATGATCTAAGAGTAAAATGTGTGGCCCAGCACAGAAAGGGAAGGACTGCATAAGCTAAGTCATTGAATAAATGAAGAGACTAAGATCCCGAACATGAACGAGGCAAGTTTGGCCATAACAACAAAGATAGTTCATCTATTTTGAACAGAGTATACTACTCTGGCTCCCAAACACTCTGAATATTTAATCTATAAGTCTTACCAAAAAAAAATTCCCCAAGTGTAGCATAGAAAGAAAAACTTATTTAAAAAGGCAGTTAATGAGACATGTACTAAAAGACACATTACACATAATACACATGCATTTACCCACATCCCACATGCTCAGACACACAGAAAGAGAAGAGAGGGAAGAGAGATGTAGTAACATAAGGGATTTAGCTTCCTACCTGGAAGGTAAGGAGGAGAGAAAGAGAGATGATTAATCATAATGATAATGCAAAAACTAAAGATGTTTCTTGCATATTCTCCTTTTATACTCTAGAGATTAATTACTACAAAATCTAGCCCCTGTCTCTTCACATTTCCTCCCACTGGCGCCCATTTGCCAAATGACTCATTTCCAAGGTGTTCCACTCTACTTCTTTTCTTTTCAGAAACATACTTTTCAGGGAATGAGGGCTCAATTGTCCTTATCCAATCTTCTTAACCACTTCTGTACTTTGTAAGATGGCCCATCTTGAATTCTTGTTCAGTGAATGCTTAAAAAAAAAACAAGGCAGTGAACAAACACATCATCTTCTATATCCTTCCCCAAGCATTCGGGGAAAAAACAGTACTCATTTTTTCATCATAAAGGATGGTTGCATTGTCAGTGCCACTACATCTGTCTTGTCCTTCTGCCCTGCATTTCATGCTGTCACTACTTGAGTCCCCTAAATCTGATGAAAGAAGAAAGACTGAAGTCAGAGGGAGTTGCATAGGTTCAATTTTATTGTTTGACATGAGAGGTTCTGATACCCCTGTTCGTGTCCTGTCTGTATGCACCAGCCTCAGGTGAGTGCCTTAGCCTGCAGGGCAGGCGCCTACTTGTAGCCCGAGTTACCGGGGAGGAATCTACTCTAGCACCTGCTCATAGTCTCAGAGAATCCTTCAAGGTCTCCGGTTTCCCCTCTAGCCCACTCTGCTCTTCCTCTCTAGTTCCCTATGATTCTGGGTTGTCTTGGTTTGCATTATTGACTTTCCCTTTTCATTTAGCCCAGCTCTAGGTTTTCTATTTATGACACCTTGGAGTTATCTGAGCCCCATTGCCAGGTCTCAAATCTCACTTTCTTTGCATGTCTGGCATTGTGAATGTGTGGGGTGGTTCTGGGGCAGTGTTTGTCTGGAACTGCAGATGCACGGGTGACAGTCATGGGTAAATGATGGTGCGCTGGCTTGTTTGGAGAACAAATGAGACTGATGCAGTTGCATGCATCTGAGAAAGGTAACAGTCTCTACGATGTAATCCTTTGTAGACAATCCTTACAGGTGTCTTTCCTTTTATTGTTGTGTCATGAAGTCACGACAAATGGCCATTTCCCACTATAAAATGTTTTGTTTTGTTTGATCTTCCAAAGTACGTTGACCATGGTTTTGTACAAGGATTTTGGCTATTCTGTTTTCACACAACAGTAGTCTTTTAGGTCTAACTATCAATTTAATGGCGCCAGTGACCATCAAAACAAAGAAAATTACACAGTAAGTCTGTCTGTCTTTCCTGACGGGAATCATTTGCATTGCATTGTGGCACCGCACATGGACTTTTCCCCAGTATTTCCGTAACCATCATTCACACAAAAGGGTGAACCAAGAATGTGAAGGGAATTTTATTTTCAACGTCTTTGTTTCTAGTAGGGAAACACTTTTCATAGCATCACTTTTATTGTTTGAACATTTATAGTACAGAGTGAACCAAGTAGAAAATAATAGCTTTCTAGAAGGATAAAGAAAGCATAAGCCTCATGATGGTGGTGAATGACATGCACATTGAAAAAGAGTAAACACACAAGTACACAGGACAGGAAAAATGTTTTACTGTACTTTAGATTTACATGAAACATTTTTTGGTGGATTTCAAAGTGCTTTAAAATAGTACTTTTATAGAATAAAAGAAAGGGAGATTTAAAGGAAAAGATGTTCATAAAAAGTAAGGAAAGAAAATGTCACTTAACTGGATATTTTAAGGGGAAGGCTATATGATTAAATTGTACTAGTGGAAGTTTGGCATAAAATTCCATTACCTGAGATGGATGTACATTTTCCAAGCGCTAAATTATGTGGTAGAAAAAAAATTATACCAAAAAGAATGGATGCTATATTGTTGTCATTAGTTATTGAGTGCCTTTTAACCTAGAAGGCAACACAACTCGAATGAAAATCACTTCAAAACAAAGTGTTAGAGACTATGACTTTGAGGTTTGAATAGGCAGAATGAAACTTAGTACATAGTAGTTTGAATTTTCTTGATTCTAACTGTAGCTTATGCCTTGGTTGTTTGCCATGTATCTATTTCTGACTTACATCTATGTTTGTATGTCTATCCATCCGTCCACCCTCCCACCCATACATCCATCCATCCAGAAGAGCAATTGTTACTTTAAAGTTACCGAAAACATCACAAAGCTAACCTCTGTCAATTAATTGTCTTTTCTTTCCACTTTAAAATGTTTGCGTACTGCAAACATCTATTTACTCTATTTACCTACCTTAGAGAATGAGATGCTGATCCTACACTGCAAAAGCAGTTCTTCCATCAGTGATTTCCGATCTCTCCCCTTCAACAGCCTTAGCAACTTTGTGTAATTAATTATCTCTTCCCTCTTTTGCACCTCAGATTTTCCCCCCTCACCTGGCTCCTCTCTTTGTCATTAAGCACGTTCAGGACTTCAGATCCTAAGTTGTTCGAGGCATCATTTTCTCCCATCTCACCACACACTGCTGGAGAAAGCAGTGTGTGCGGCCTCCACCCTCCCCCGCTAGTGCCAGAGGGGCCATGTGTGGTCTGGCAGGGACAGATCTGTTCTCCCGAAACCAGTGCCATGTGTTCTGTCCTCAGCCTAGATTGCTGGTTCAGAACATGGTCTCGAAGCCTGAGCTGCAGTCCTGGCTCCTACACATATAATCTAGGTTTACTTGGGCAATTTATTTAATCTTTCTTCTTGCTTCTGTTTCTTCAGCTGTAAAATGGGAATGCTAATTTTGTACATGTAAAGAGCATAGCCTTAGAATAGAAACCAGTATATAAGGACATTTTTCCTTTAAGGACATTTTTCCTTTCCTTTCCTTTTAATTTCAATTCAGTTTTATTTCATTCATTCATTTATTGTTACTATCATCCATTCTTTTTTTTAAAATGTTCATTTATTTGTTTTGAGAGAGAAAGAGGGTGCACATGAGCAAGTGCGAATAGGAGAGGGGCAGACAGAGAGAGAGAAAGAGGGTCCCAAGCAGGCTCCACTAACCAAACCGTGGGATCCTGACCTGAGCTGAAATTAGGATTGGATGCTTAATCAATCAAGCCACCAGGCACTCCTGTTATCCATTCTTTATTGCAGCTGCTCTCAGCTTCTGTAATACCACACTGTCATGTTTTTTCCCCTTGCTTCTCTTGTTACTCCCCTTTCTCTATCATAGGCTTATTATCCTAATTTTTTTAATGTTTTATTCATTTCCGAGAGAGAGAGAGAGACAGTGTGAGCAGGGAAGGGTCAGAGGGAGAGAGAGACACAGAATCTGAAGCAGGCTCCAGGCTCTGAGCTAACCCTCAGCACAGAGCCCAACGTGGGGCTCGAACCCACGAACCGTGTGATAATGACCTGAGCCGAAGTTGAACGCTCAACCAACTTAGCCACCCAGGCACCCCATAGTCTCCTTATCCTAAACTGTTTGCTATTTTTATGTTACATTAAGGGTCTGTCTGCCTTTCTTCATTTATCTATGACTACAACTACATGAATGACATCCATACATGATTGCTGAATTGTAGTGGTCAGCAGGACCTCAATCTGTGATCTAGTCTAGCACTTCCAGTTGCCTTCTGGGCATTTCTTCCTGAATATTTGAATCAACAGTATCCTACATGGCTTTAATTGATTTCATCCTTTCTTTCAAGGCTTCTGGTATCTGTGTTAGCACTTGTGTTTCTATTTAAAAAAAGAGTGTTGGGGCGCTTGGGTGGCTCATTCAGTTGAGAGTCCAGCATGGTCTCAGGTCAAGATCTAGCAGCTCATGGGTTTGGGCCCCATGTTGGGCTCTCTGCTGACAGCTCAAAACCTGGCGCCTGCTTCAGATTCTGTTTCTGCCCCTCTCTGCCCTCCCTCCACTTGAGCTTTGTCTCTCTCTCAAAAATAAACATTTAAAAAATTTTTAAAGTCTGTAAAATATCTTAGAGTTATTTTACCTAAAACATAGCAAAGTATTAGAGGCAAGGGAAACAAAAGCAAAAATGAACTTCTGAGACCTTATCCAGATAAAAAGCTTCTGCACAGCAAAGGAAACAATCAGCAAAACTCAAAGGCAACCGATGGAATGGGAGAAGATATTTGCAAATGACATATCAGACAAAGTGTCTGACATGGTGTCTAAAATCTGTGAAGAACTTACCAAACTCAACACCCACAAAATAAGTAATCCAGTCAAGAAATGGGCTAAAGACATGAACAGACACTTCCCCAAATAAGACATCCAGATGGCAAGCCAACATATGAAAAAATGCTCAACATCACTCATCATCAGGGAAATACAAATCAAAACTACAATGAGATACCACCTCACATCTGTCAGAATGGGTAAAAATCAACAAGTCAGGCAACAGTAGACACTGGCGAGGATGCAGAGAAAGAGGATCTCTTTTGCACCGCTGGTGGGAATACAAACTGGTACAGCCACTCTGGAAAACAGCACGGAGATTCCTCAAAAATTTTAAATAGAACTACCCTATGACCCAGCGATTGCACTACTAGGTATTTATCCAAGGGATACAGGTGTGTTGTTTCAAAGGGACACATGCCCCCCAATGTTTATAACAGCAGTATCAGTAATAGCCAAAGTATGGAAAGAGCCCAAATGTCCATTGACAGATGAATGGATAAAGAAGATGTGGTACACACACACACACACACACATTGGAGTATTACTCAGCAATCAAAAAGAATGAAATCTTAACATTTGCAACTATAGGGATGGGACTAGAGGGTATCTTGCTAAGCAAAATTAGTCAGAGAAAGACAAATATCATATGACTTCACTCATATGAGGACTTTAAGATACAAAGCAGATGAACATAGGGGCACCTGGGTGGCTCAGTTGGTTAAGCGTCCGACTTTGGCTCAGGTCATGATCTCACGGTTTGTGGGTTTGAGTCCCGCATCGGGCTCTGTGCTGACAGCCAGCTCAGAGCCTGGAGCCTGTTTCAGATTCTGTGTCTCCCTCCCTCTCTGACCCTCCTCTGCTCACGCTGTCTCTCTCAGAAATAACTATAATAAAAAAAAAAAAGATGAACATAAGGGAAGGGAAACAAAAATAATATAAAAACAGGGAGGGGACAAAAACATAGAAACTCTTAAATATGGGGAACAGAGGGTTACTGGAGGGGGTTGTGGGAGGGGGGATGGGCTAAATGGGTAAGGGCATTAACCTACTCATGTTGCACTATATGCTAAATAACTTGGATGTAAATTTTAAAAAATTAATAAAAAACATAGCAAATTATTCTTAATTAAAAAAATTATAACAGCACTCTTATAATCTTAAAAGCATAATTCCAATTCCAAATCATATGGTTATCATGTTAAAAGCATAGATCTTGCCTAAGATTAATAAAACCTGAATCTTTGGAAGTTTAGAAATTTATATTTTGTCAATTATTTCAAGGGTTTTTTATACATTTATGGAAGAATCATAATTCTAGGTAACAGGATATTTTTGATCAAAGGTATATCTGTATACAGTTGTGAATAACAAAGAGGAAAATAAAAGCTTGTTTGCGTATGATGGGAGATTCAAAGATCTCTGCCCTCAAGTGTGAAAATACATACACAAGTATTATGGATATCAAATAACTTGGGTTGAAGCTGGGAGAAACACTGAGAATTATTTTCTAAATATAATATTAATTAATATTTAAAATTTAAAATTAATTTGCATTATAGAGAGGAAAACTTTAAAATTCAGTAAATGAACATTATTGAAATTTTAGTTGAAACTAAAGAACAAGAACAGTTCATCTTAAGTAGAGTTTCACAGGCATGACCAAGTCAACAGCCCCAGGACCTGTGCACATATTTTAGGTAATTTTAATTATTTGTATTTGGGGGGTGATTCTGCTGAATCTTTCACACGTTCAAAAGTCAAGTGAGCAGAGGCTCTGGCAACTTTTGTTCTAGACTATCTTTTCAAGGATATTTGTATAGTCAACAGCCTTCGAACTTATATACAGTATCTCTCTCTAGGTTAGAGGGCAAGTTTGCTTGCTATCAAGGAACATTAAGAAACTATCTTTTTTCAGGAAATATTTTGAGCACATTTGCTTGCAGTCCATTATAAAAATTGGGGTTTCCTCAGTCTGGGGTTCTTCAGCTGTGAAGGAAATCCACTGTATATACAGAGTCCCCATGGTCCACTCCACATCACTTCCATGGGTGTGAACCTCAACTTCATGCTGCCTGCTATGTCATGAATGAGAAAGTTCTCTAAGGGTCTCTTATGGTTTGTTTCCCTCTCTCCTCTTTCCCAGCCCCTTCCCATTTGTTCATCTGTTCTGTTTCTTAAATTTCCCATCTGAGTAAAATATATGGTATTTGTCTTTCTCTAACTGACTTATTTGACTTTGCATAATACAATCTAGTTGCATCCATGTCCTTGCAAATAGCATGATTTCATTCTTTTTCTTTTTTATCACAAGTAGTAACCCATTGTGTATATATACCACAGCTTCTTTATCCATTCATCAGTCAATGGACATTTGGGCTCTTTCCATAGTTTGGCTATTGTTGATAATGCTGCTATACACATTGGGATGCATGTACCCCTTTGAATCTGTATTTTATAACTTTTTGGCCCAGTCTTATGTTTTATACCAGAATCCATCAAACAGTAATAATAAAATTTGTTATATGGCAAATAGAGTAGAATGTTAGATGTTTTACAGATGGCACTGCCTTTCCCCTCTTCATACAAAACTGAAGAATCAAGGCATGCTAATTTTTGTTTCTCCTCTTTATCTTTCACGTCTGGGCTTTCATAATACACTCCTAGCTCCTCTTCCTATGGTATATGATAGTTTCACAGACATTCACTGGAATCCTGTCTTCTAACAGATACTCTTCTAGGTCCTAAAAATGCAAAGATAAGTTAAAAATGTGATTATTGACCTCAAAATGCTTCCAGTGAGTAAAAGAGACAGGCACAAAGACACATATATGACCATAAACATTATTTTTCATATGGTTGAATATATGTTATAACAGTAATATTTAAAAGGTACTCTTTGAGCACAGAGGCTCATTTAATCTCAGCCTCTCATGAGGGTTCAGGAGAGCGTTCTGGAAGGCGATGATCAGGGTTTTTTTTGTTTTTGTTTTTTATTGTCAAGTTAATATACAGTGTAGTCTTGGCTTCAGGACTAAATTCCCATGATTCATCACTTGCATAAACACCCAGTGCTCATCCCAACAAGTGCCTTCCTCAGTGCCCATCACCCATTTTCCCCAAACCCTCTTCCCCATCACATCTCAGTTTGTTTTCTGTATTCAAGAGTCTCCTAAGGTTTACCTTCCTCTCTGTATCTTGTTTTTCCTTCCCTTCAACTATGGTTATGTATTAAGTTTCTCAAATTCTACATACGAGTGTAATGATATGATATCTTTCTCTGACTGAGTTATTTCACTTAGTGTAATAGCCTCTACTTCCATCTACATTGTTACACATGGCAAGATTTCATTCCTTTTCATTGCCAAATAGTATTCCATTGTGTATATATACCACATCTTCTTTACCCATTCATTAGTTGATGGAAATTTGTTCTCTTTCCATAATTTGGCTATTGTTGATAATGCTGCTATAAATAAACATTGGAGTGCATGTACCCCTTCGAACCAGCACCCTTGTATTCTTTGGATAAGTTCCTAGTAGTGCTATTGCTGGGTCGTAGGGTAGTTTTATTTTTAATTTTTTGAGGAACCTCCACACTGTTTTCCAGAGCAGCTGTACCAGATTGCATTCCCATCAACAATGCAAGAGGGTTCCCCTTTCTCCACATCCTTGCCAACATCTGTTATTTCCTAAGTTGTTTATTTTAGCCACTCTGACTGATGTGAGGTGGTATCTCATGGAGGTTGTGATTTGTATTTCCCTGATGGCGAGTGATGTTGAGCATCTTCTCATATATCTGTTGGCCATCTGGATGTGTTCTTTGGAAAAGTACCTATTCATGTCTTCTGCCCATTTCGTCACTGGATTAAGTGTTTTTTGGGTGTTGAGTTTGGTAAGTTGTTTATAGATTTTTGATACTAACCCTTTATCCAATACGTCATTTGCAAATATCTTCTCCCATTCTGTCAGCTGCCTTTGAGTTTTGATGATTGTTTCCTTTGATGTGTAGAAGCTTTTTATTTTGATGAAGTCCCAGTAGTTCATTTTTACTTTTATTTCCCTTGCCTTCAGAGACATGTCAAGTAGGAAGCTGCTGCGGCTGAGGTCAAAGAGGTTTCTGCCTGTTTTCTCCAGTAGGATTTTAATGGTTTCCTATTTCACACTTAAGTCTTTAACCCATTTTAAGTTTACAAAATTTAAGTTTACACACAAAAGTTGTGTGTGGTGTAAGAAGGTGGTTCGGTTTCATTCTTCTGCCTGTTCTTGTCCAGTTCTCCCAGCACCATTTGCTAAAGAGACTGTCGTTTTTCCATTGGATACTCTTTCCTGCTTTGTTGAAGATTAGTTGGTCTTGTATTTATGGGTTCATTTCTGGGTTCTCTATTCTAGCCCATTGGTCTATGTACCTGTTTTTGTGGCAATACCATTCTGTCTTAATGATTATAGCTTTGTAATACAGGTTCAAGTCTGGGATTGTGAGGCCTCCAGTTTTGGTTTTCTTTTTCAACATTACTTTGGCTATTCAGGGTCTTTTGTGGTTCCATACAAATATTAGGATTGTTTGTTCTAACTTTCTGAAGAATGCTGGTACTGTTTTGACTGGGTTTACATTGAATATATAGATCGCTTTGGGTACTATTAACATTTTAAAAATATTTGTTCTTCGAATCCACTAGCATGTAATGTTTTTCCATTTCTTTGTATCTTCTTCAGTTTCTTTCATAATCTTTCTATAGTTTTCAGTGTATAGAGATTTTGTTTCTTTGGTTAGGTTTATTCCTAGATATTTTATCGTCCTTGATACAATTGTAAATGAGATAAATTCCTTGATATCTCTTTCTGTTACTTCATTATTGGTGTATAGAAATGCACCTGATTTCTGTACATTTATTTTATATCCTACAGCTTTGCTGAATTCATGTATCAGCTCTAGCAGTTTTTTGGTGGAGTCTTTCGGATTTTCCATGTAGAGTATCATGTCATCTGTGAAGAGTGAAAATTTGACTTCTTCCTTGCCGATTTGGATGCTGTTTATTTTGTTTTGTTGTCTGACAACTGAGACTGGGACTTCCAGTACTATGTTAAACAACACTGGTTAGAGTGGACATCCCTGTTGCGTTTTGGATCTCGGGGAGGGGAATCTCTCAGGTTTTCCACTTTGAGGATGATATCAGCTGTGGGTCTTTATATATGGCTTTTAGGATGTTATGTTCCTTCTGTCCTAACTTTCTTGAGGGTTTTTATTAAGAAAGGATACTATATTTTGAGAAATCCTTTTTATGCATCCATTGACAGGATCATATGAATCTTATCCTTTCTTTTATTAATGTGATGTATCATGTTGATTGATTTGCAAATATTGAACCAGCCCTGCAGCTCAGGAATGAATCCCACTTGATCATGGTGAGCAATTCTTTTAATATACTGTTGAATTTTATTTGCTAGTATCTTGTTGAAAATTTTTGCATCCATGTTCATCAGGGATATTGGCCTGTAATACTACTTTTTAGTGGGTTCATTGTTTGATTTGGGAATCAAGGTAATGCTGGCTTCATAGAATGAATCTGGAAACTTTCCTTTTTCTATTTTTTGGAACAACCTAAAAAAATAGGTGTGAATTCTGCTTTAAATTTCTGGTAGAATTTCCTTGGGAAGACATCTGGCCCAGGACTCTTACTTTTTGGGAGGTTTTTGATAACTGATTCATTTTATTTGCTGGTTATGGGTCTGTTCAAATTTTCTGTTTCTTCCCATTTGGGTTTTGGTAGTGTGTGAGGGTCTAGGAATTTGTCTGTTTCTTCCACATTGTCCTGTTTGTTGGCATATAATTTTTCATAGTATCCGGTAAACATTGTTTGTATTTCTGTGATGTTGCTCTCCTCTTTTATTCATGATTTTATCTATTTGGGTCCTCTCTTTCTTTTTTCTTTTTGAGAAGTATGGCTAGCAGTTTATCAGTTTTGTTTATTCTTTCACAAAACCAACTCTTAGAATCATTGACCTGTTCTACTGTTTTGTTTTTTTTTTGGACTCTGTATGGTTTATTTCTGTTTTAATCTTTATTATTTCGCTTCTTCTGCTGGCTTTGGAGGGTTTTTTGTTTTGTTTTTCGTTTTTTTGTTTTTTGTTTGTTTGTTTGTTTGTTTTTTTGCTACTACCTCTCTAGTTCCTTAGATGTGAGGTTAGGTTGTGTATTTGGGACCTTTCTTGCTTCTTGAGATAAGTATGAATTGCAATGTATTTTCTTCTTTGGACTGTGTTTGCTGCATCCTAAAGGGTTTGGACTGTCATATTTTCATATTCTTTTTTTCCCTATATTTTTAAGTTTCTTCTTTAATTTCCTGTTTGACCCATTCATTCTTTAGTAGGATGTTCTTTAACCACCATGTACTTGGGACTTTCCAAATATTTTCTTGTGGTTGATTTCAAGTTTCGTAGTGTTGTAGTCTGAAAATATGCATGGTATGATCATAATCCTTTATACTTGTGGAGGACTGTTTTGTGACCCAGTACGTGATCTGTTTTGGAGAATGTTCCAGGTGTACTCGAGAAGACTGCATATTCTGGTGCTTTTGGATAAAAAGTTCCGAATATATCTGTTAAGTCCGTCTAGTTCAGTGTATCTTCAGAGCCTTTGCTTCCTTATTGATTTTCTGCCTAGATGCTCTGTCCACTGCTCTAAGTGGAGTATTAAAATCTCCTACAATCACGGTATTATTATCTATAAATTTATTTTTGTGATTAATTGATTTATATATTTCGGTATTTCATGTTGGGGTCATAAACATTTATAATTGTTCTTGTTGATAAATAGACCCCTTAATTATGATATAATGCCCTTCTTCATTTCTTGTTACAGTCTGTTTTAAAATCTGGTTTTTCAGATATAAGTATGGCTACTCCAGCTTCCTTTTGATGTCCAGTATCATGGTAGATGGTTCTCCATCCTCTCACTTTCAATCTGCAAGTGTTCCCAGGTCTAAAATGGGTCTCTAAAATGAATCTTCTGTAGGAAGCACAGATTTTATTTTTTTTATCCATTCTGATACCCTGTGTATTTTGATTGGGGTATTTAGTCCATTTACATTCAGAGTTATTAATTGAAAGATATGGATTTAGTTTCATTGTGTTATATGTAGGTTTTGGCCTGGGTTGATGCTCTGGTCCCTTGTAGTCTTTGCAGCTTTCTACTCACAGAGTGGATCCCTTAGGATCCTGCAGGCTGGTTTAGTGGTCATGAACTCCTTTAGTTTTTGTTTGACTGGGAAAGCCTTTATCTCTCTTATTTTAACCTTGCTGGATAAGGGATTCTTGGCTGTGTATTTTTATTATTCAGCATATTGAATATTTCCTGCCACTCTCTGCTGGCCTACCAAGTTTCAGTGGACAGGTCTGATCCTTGTGTGTCTACTCTTGTAGGTTAAGTTCTGTTTGTCCCTAGCTGCATTGAGAATTCTCTCTTTATCTTTGCATTTTGCCAGTTTCACTATGATACGTTGTGGTGTTGACATTTTTTTGTTGATTTTGAAAGGAGTTCTCTGTGCTTCATGGATTTGGATGCCTGTTTCCTTCCCCAGATTAGGAATGTTCTCAGCTGTAATTTTTTCAAATAAACATTCTACTCCTTTCTCTCTCTTCTTCTTCTGGAACTCCTATGATATGAATATTGTTTCATTTCATTGAATTACTTAGGTCTCTAATTCTTGCCTAGTAGTCTAGTAATTTACTTTTCCTCTTTTTGTCAGCTTCATCATTTTCCATAATTTTTATCTTCTGCTTTACATATTCTCTCCATTGCTTCTTTCTTCCTTATTGTCACTACATCTAGTTTATTTGGCTCATTTACAGCATTTCTTAATTCATCATGACTATTATTGGGTCTTTGATCTTTGTAGCAATAGATTCTCTGCTGTCTTCTATGCTTTTTTTCAAGCCCAGCTATTAGTCCTCAAGCCAGCTAACAGTCTAGACTGTTATTCTAAATTCTTTAAAAAAATTTTTTTTAATGTTTATTTATTTTTGAGAGAGACAGAGTGTGAGCCTTCATATTGGAGCAAGTAACCACCATGGACAACTGGAATTTAATCTTTCTGTGGAACTTTAGGAGCAAGGAAAAATATGTACCTGAATAATACTACCCAAGAGTCAAGAAAATTGTGATTTTTGTGCACCAATTTCCACCAATGGCAATTGCAAGCCGTTGCTTGAGTTAGCACCCATGAGTGTTCATTCTTCAGTATTTTAGGTCTAGAGTGGATCTGGCCAAGATGACTTCAGGGTCATAGAAAGCCTAGATATAGAAAAGTGCATGTGCTGGCATTTGCAAGTCAGAGAGGTGTGCATTGTTGAGAGCAAAGGGATATGGAGAGAAACATGCTAAATCTATGAAGAATAAACAAAGGAAAAACAACTAAATCGTAAACCACTTTATTGAGATAATTTAATAATTGTATCACTTTCTTTCAAAATGTAGTTAATTCCTTCTATCATTTATTTATGGTAGATAATGTAGAAATTTTATAGCATGCATTGTTCTCCCTGCCTGTGTTGTACCTTTTATTCCCATGACTTATTTATTTCATAACTGAAATCCTGTATCTCCTACTCCACTTCAACCATTTTTCCTAAACCCCTACCTCCCTCCCCTCTTGCAACTATCAGTTTGTTCTTTGTATTTATAAGTATGATTTTGCTTTTTGTTTGTTCATTTGTTTTGTTTTGTTCTTTAGATTATACATGTAAGTGAAATCATATGATATTTGTCTTTTTCAGTCTGACTTATTTCAGTTAGCATAATACCCTCCAGGTCCATCCTTGTTGCAAATCACATGACCTCATCCTTTCTCATGACTGCATAATATTCCTCTCTGTGTTTGTGTGTGTGTGTGTGCACATACACATGTACATAGACCACACCTTCCTTACTATTTGCTTATTAATGGACACTTAGTTGGCTTTTATATCTTTGCTTCCGTAAATACTACAAAAACCAAAGAGTTGCGCACATGTATATTCTTGAATTAGTGTTTTCATTTTCTTTGAGTAAATATGTAGTAGTAAAATTATTGCATCATATGGTATTTCTATTTTTAGTTTTTTGATCAAACTCCGTACTGTTTTCCACAATGGCTGCACCAGTTTACATTACATCAATAGTGTATCAACATTCCCTTTTCTCCACATCTTCACTAACACTCATTATTTTTTGTCCTTTTGATTTTAGCCATCGTGATAGGAGTAAGATGATATCTCACTGTGGTTTTGACTTGCATTTTCCTGATGATTGGTGACATTGAGCATCTTTTCATGTGTCTATTGGCTTTTTCATGTGTCTACATGTCTCCTTTGAAGAAATGCCTAGTCACATCATCTGCCCATTATTAAATTGGATTATTTGTTATTTTTGGTGTTGAGTTGTATAATTTTGGGTGTTAACCCTTAGTGGATATATCATTTCAGCATGCATTAATTTGAATCCTGTATTTGTACTAAAATACAACTTAGTTTTTAATCTTCATGTTATTACCTCATCTTTCTCCAGTTTCTTGGTGAAATATGACCCACTCATCAAGACCTACCTCAAATGATATAACTTTTATAATGTTTACTTGTCTTGAAAGAGAGAAGAGAGTGTGAGTTGGGCATGGGCAGAGAGGGAGACATAGAAATAGAAGCAGGCTCCAGGCTCTGAGCTGTCAGCAGAGAGCCTAACGTGGGGCTCAAACTCATGAACCATGAGATCATGATCTGAGCCAATGTTGAAAGCTTAATCAACTGAGCCACCCAGGTGCCCCAGAGATACCCTTTTACAAAGATTTCCCTAAACTTCAGTCTAAATCATTCACTCCCTACTGGGCTCTAGAATTTTACTCATGAATTTTATTTCATCATGTTATTATATCATAATTTATAACACATCTCTTTAAAAATTGCGAACATCCTCAAGATATGAATTGTATCTTACTCGTTTATACCTATCCTTCAATTGTTACACAAAAAAAGGTTTGAACACATAAATAGCAAATACATAAGTAGACACAACTCTGATTTCCTTGCAGTTAAGAAAGTTAATCCTGCTTTAGCAAAAATAATTAATGCTTCACATTTTTCAATGTACTTGTGGAAATCTCTTAATAACTATGTTTTTGTAAATATAGAGCATTACTAGCCAAGGGATTTATACATTTTGATGTATAATTACATATAAAATCACTTATATTTTATCAAATGACCATTATTATCATAATTCTTTAAGAGAAAATTAACTTTTAATCTCTAATAAATATTAGTGTCCTTGGGCTTAAATCACTGATGAAATTAAGTTCAAAGGTATTGCTTATTACCCTACGGACTAAGAAGATCTAATAAAATATAAGGAGTAGCCCACTTCAAATTGTAGAGAAGAGTTAACTACATTATCACAAACTTTTATATCAATAGCACTATGATAAAATGAGAAATTTGCAATATTTGTGCATAAATGAGCAGTTTCAAGTTGGAATGTCTAGTCTCTTAAATGTACTGGTTCTGCTCAATATATTTGGTGGTAAAATTCTTTTAAATTCAGCATAATTTAGAAAGCAAATTCAATGTATGTGCAACAGTATTTCCCTTTGAGACAATTTGTAAGGGGAAAAATTCCACTGGCAAGTCTCATGCAACATTAAGTCAAGGGGAACTAAAAAGTTACAGTTTTTAAAGCAGCCATTGGGGCTATATTGTCATAATTAAAACTTCTTAGGCAGTTTTTCCAACATCTTCAGTGTTCCTTTTCATAGTAGTACTTGTCATTTATAAAAAGGTATTTCATCCTTTCTTTCCTATGATATAGTTGGTCAAGGTTCATGGTCAAAATAGATTGCTCCCAGAATTACTGCAAGTGGTCTTTGGACAGCAGCAGAGTTATACCGGTAGACTTATTTATTTATTGTATATATAGCTCTACCCATCTTGAAGGAGAAATGCATGTGCTGGTCTCGATTTTGATGAATGAGGTGTGGTGCACAGATGGAGAAAAGGTGAGCATCTCCCAAAGCCAGACCTGGGAGGTTCATAAATTATTTATAAAATACATCAGTGTGCTGCAGCAGCAGTGGTCAGGGCTGGTTTCTAATACGGTCACAAGAGCTCTTTAATCACATCCTTCGCTTCAACAGAAAAAGACTGGCATTTAACAGAGAACTATAAGCCAAGAATGGGTACAGTATGACTATAAGGGTAAATCTCCATTTAGAACAGGAGTCGCTTATCATTTATAGACCTTGAGAGCTGACGGCCAATTTTATGCACCTACACAGTAGAGCAGTGACGTCTTAAATTTATCTGGTATTTTCTCCATAATATCTTGAAAATAGTTTTAACCTATTACCAGCCCTTTATAGATCTTTATAACAACAAGTAGAAAATAGGCATACACTTTTCTATGTTCCATATCAGAAAACAGTCACCATTTTCCTGGCTCAAAAATATGTAAGTTAAAAAATTTTAGTGCCAGGCCAGTAGTCAGCATTTACCAATAACATCTTAAAAGTTAAACAATACAGTGAGGGACTGAGAAATTGGCTAAGAAATTGAGACAAAGTATTCTAGTATCCAGAAGACTTCTGATTTGAATCCGCTGTTAGATATAAATAATCAGATTATTATTTATATTCCCTAATATTTACAAACTTAATTTCTTTATAAAATAAGTAAAATACCAGTGTGGTCACGCCATAGTTAATAGAGTATTTGGGTCTCCCTACAGCAAGTGCAAGAAACAAATGAAATAATCATTTGCTGATTGTAATCTGATTAAACTGCTAAGATTGTTGATGGTGGAGTCCAATTTCAGGCAAGCATTGCGTTCCTTCTTGTTTAGATTCTCCCCCAAAAGGTTCATTTGGGTGAACGCATAGGTAAAACTTTAATCAGTAAGCATACAGTTTACAATCATTAAGAGAGGTTTTATTAGCTGTGCAATCTCTGCCCAAGGGAAGGTTTGAAATTTTCTCCTAAAATGACCACAAGGAGTAGGAGCTCCCGGGAGTAGTACAACACAGTCAGTTTCGTGCACACTAGTAAGTTTTAGGTGGGGTCAGGGACCAAGGGTTAAAATTGCCTTCTCTGGGGATCTCTCTTTGAAGTTCAAGGCCTGGTGCAGTACAAATGGCCTGAGGCTGCCTCCTCTGGAAAAACCTTCCAAATCTATGTCACAGAAATATTTAAGGTTCCAGGGCTGCCTGGGTACAAGGCAGCCTGTGGTTGTTTTGGTGGGGGTGGGGGGGTGGGGAAGGTAATAATCATGTCAGCTTCTGAAGGGCAAGAATCTTGTCTGTTTGTCATATGTATAGGACACTGTCCTGGCATTTTTGTGACTCTGAGTAAGGATATTTGTTATTATATAACTTACACATTTAATATATAATATATACATTATATATAATATATATAATGTTAATATATACCTTATTATATAAGGTATATAACAAACATATTTATTTGTTAAATGGATAAGTAAACAAATGAAAGTAATTTATATGTTGCTGCTTTTCAAATATGCCCATATGTTAATGACTAGCTGGTTTTCTAGCTAATTCTAGCTGATTTTCTCATTGATATTATTGAGCTCATTAATAATTTAGTATCCTAAGCTCCAAGAACATAGATTTGTAATATTACTTATTTTTACAACAGGGATTAATAAAGTACTCTTTGTTTTTTAATTAAAAACTCAGTCTCTAAACACTTGAAATTTTTCTGTAATTGGTCCATTTGCCTAAAAATTTACTTGCCACTAGTGTAGCACAGTGATTCTCAAAGAGGCGGTTTGGCCACCCAGGGGGCATTTAACTATCTGGATACATTTCTCATTGTCACAGCTTGGGGGGAGAGCGTTACCAGCATCTGGTGGGTGGAGGCCAGGGATGCTGCTACACAGCTCCAGTGCCCAGGACGCCCCCCACCACAGAGCCATTCAGCACAAAATGCCAGGAGTCCTTCGGTCGGGCAGAACGACAAGTGAAGGGAAGTGGGAGTCTGCTCATTTCCTAGGGCTGCTGTAGCATGCTACCACAAACTGGGTGGCTTCACGTGGCAGAATTTATTCTCTCACAGTTTTGAATCAAGGTGTGGGCAGGGCTGCCCTCCTTCCAGAACATAATCCTCTCTTGCCTCCTTGATGGTCTGTGGACTCCAGGTCTTGGCTTCAGTGGCTTGTGACTGCATTACTCACAGGTTCTGATTTCTGTATTTGGTGTTTCAGTGTCTGGGGCTTTGCTGACCTGAAGTAGGGTCGTTTGCATGTAACTGTGAATCCACAGATACCTCAGGACTCTGTGGTCCAAGCAGACGTGACCTCTCCCGCTCTCAGGAACAGCCTCCCATTGAAGAGGGAGCTTCATGCAAAGCTTCTCTTGGCTCCTTGGATGAAGTTCAGAACCTAGGTGGTCTATTGTAGATTTCTCCATCTGTGATTATCTTTCACTTATTTCTTCCTTTAAGCACTCATCTATTTTCTCTAGTCTAGATTTTCCAAATAAGGTAGTTAGAAGGCTTACTTATTTCATGAAATTTCCCCCCAAAGAAGCAGTCTTTGAATTTTCTAAAAAAATTAATGCTATTATTTTGCTTTAGTCATTAAGTTCTTTAATTTTTCTTCCTTTTCTTTATTTTCTTCTATATTTTGTTATTTTAAACATATTTTTTCTTAATTTTGATAATCTGATTAACTAAAGCTAAGCTATGACACTTGTTGAATGCAGATTTGCCTATATCTTATAGATATTTTATACAGTTGTTTATATTATAGTTCTTTTAAAGACTTTCTGTAGCTTTATTATCTTTGACTCTTAGTGATATAAGAAAGCTTTTCTTTAAAAAAAAATTTTTTTAATGTTTTATTTATTTCTGAGAGAGAGACAGCATGAGCAGGGCAGGGTTAGAGAGAGAGGGAGACACAGAATCTGAAACAGGCTCCAGGCTCTGAGCTGTCAGCACAGAACCCACGAACCGTGAGATCATGACCTGAGCCGAAGTTGGATGCTTAATGGACTGAGCCACCCAGGTGCCCCAAGAAAGCTTTTCACAAAAGATACAGGTGTTACAGTATTTTTTGGAGCTTTACTTTTTTTTTTTTTTTTAACCTCAGTGCATTTTAATTAGAGAATATTGCTTGTATTTTTATTTGTTCTTTATTCTTTGGAAGTCATTACAGTACTTGTGGTCTAAAATATGCCCATCTTGCTTTTTAATGATCTGTGGATTCTTATGGGGGTAGAGGGGTATATTTTTAAGGTAATAAGTTTGGTATTGGTCAATTAGAGAGAACTAATTATGTTATTTAGGTTTTCATACATATATTTTGCTTTCTTTGGCAGTCAGTGTGATAAAAGTGATTTAATTTTGTGTCTTGAATACTACACATATTTTCTGTTAAGAATCTTGGTGCTATGCTATTTAATCTCTAGAATTCATAACTGGTATACTTTCATTGTGAATTGCACACTTATTTTTTTCCTCTCATTTTGTTACTTCTCTGCTCTTCTGCAGTTATTAAAAATAAGAGAAAAAGTGATCCCAGACAAGTCACTCACCTTTCTTACTAGTCATATCACAGCTATATTGATACCATTTACAGTGCTGCTATGCTTTTCCTGCCACATTCCCACATTCTGCTTCTCCTCCAGAGAGATCCAGTGCTCATTGCCAGGTCATTGGTTGCAAAGTCATATGTCATGTCAACATGTGGTTCACTGATGTTTGTCCTATAATAGATTATTTAAAGCAGTTCCCATGGAAACAACATTCTCTTATGTTTAAGCATTCAGAATCAGTGTTGGCTTTATATTTAAATAATATGGCTTAGTAAAAATTATTTCTGCCTTCCACTTTCTCATATGAGTTTTGTGGGTCTCACTTGTACTGTTGTTGAATGCTGCTCCACCCCCTACTTCTGTGAAGACAGATTCAAGATGGCAGTCAGCCGCACCAGACACAAATAGTTTTAATCTGATGCTTCACTTACCTAGCTTTATAGAAGGATACAGGACAGAGGGCACGGCTGGCACAGAAACTATCTCATTGGCATGGCCTTGCGTTTTGCTCTCTCCTCCATATGGGGCACGTGTGGTTGGCACAGACAAAAGTGAAGGTTCTTGGGGGCATCTCGATACTGAGAAGCCAATACTTTCATTTCCCATCAATCTTTTAAAATTTTTAAAGTTTATTTATTTATTTATTTTTGAGATAAGGAAAGCATGTGAGCAGGGGAGTGGTAGAGAGAAAGGGAGAGAGAGAATCCCAAGCAGGCCTGGCACAGTCAGCACAGAGCCCAGCACAGGGCTCAAACCACAAACCAGGAGATCATGACCCGAGCTGAAAACAGTAGTCAGATGCTTAACTGACTGAGCCACCCAGCTGCCTCTTCATCAGTCTTTTAAACTGTTTTAGACACAAAAACACAAGCTGCATGTCAGTTAACAGCTCCCTTGTCCCTGGGGCAAAGGAACATGGGAGATGAGTAAGACATTGCACATTTATTTTAAATATATAATTTCCAAGTGTGCCTGGTAGTTTCTTGCTGTTTAAGAATTGATCCCAAAACTTAGTAGGTTGAAATAAAAACCATACATTTGCTCAGGGTTCTGATGGATAGTTCCAGTGATCTGGGCTGGGTTGTATAATTTTGACCGGGCTGGCTCATGGGCCTCTGATCAACTGACACTTTGGTGGAACACTGGCTGGTTAGGGTGGCCTACCCACAGGCCTGCTACTCAGCTTTCTCTGGACTCAGGCATGATGATGACAGGGCCATGAGTCTCATCACCCAGCAGGCGGGAGAGACCTCACTCATATGGTAGCATGACGTTCTAAGTGCAAGAAAAGAAAATAGGTTCACCGAACAAGCATCTTCTAGACTCTGCTTGTGTCACATTTACTAACATCCTATTGGTCAAAGCAAGTCACATGGCTGAACCCAGACTCCAGAGTGGAAGGACACTTTGAAATCACCACACCACGGAAACAGTACTGCGACAAGACAGACCTGGAGGCCCTTCCCAGCAGGGACATTTTTACAACTGAAGATGTAAAACTGGAGATGCTGAAGACAGCTTGATTCCCACCCCACCCTCCACCCCCACACCGCGAAACACTTTATTTTCTTGCCCAGCTACCCAAAGGATTCTTTGCTTAATTTAAAGGTTTACCAGTTTTAGTGGGATATGTCTTGGTGTGGATCATTTCCAGTTTACTTTTCTTGGGACGTGGTGTTCACTTTCAGTATTTTATGCAGATCTTGTATTCAAAGACAATCTTCATTTACTGTAGCCTTAAAAATATGTTTTGTTCTCTGATTTCTTTTTATTCTTTAAAATGAGATTTAGGCTGTATCCCTTTTCCTCCTAATTCCCCCTTATTTTCTCTCTGATCATGTATTTTGTATGCTTAATTTTTACTTCTCTTATTTCTGTTTTCAGGCCCCTTACTATATTATCTAGTGTCTATTTTCCCTTAAGCTACTTCCAATCTTGCCATCATTTGTGAGATTTTTTAGTTTTTCTCCACTTTTCTCCTGAGTTACCTTTTTCAGATTTCATCCTCTACTTTCTTATTTATTTATTTTTTATTTTGAGAGAGAGAGAGAGAGCAAGTGAGGGAGGGTCAGAGAGAGAAACAGACAGAATCCCAACCAGGCTTTACACTATCCATGCAGAGCTTGATCTCACGAAATGTGAGCTCATGACCTGAGCCAAAATCAGGAGTCTGACACTTCACCTACTGAACCATGTAGGTGCCCCTCATCCTCTACTTTCTTACCAACTTTTCAGTGAGCTTACATATCCTATCATTTTGCCTTTTTTGGCTCCATGAGGTGACTGATCATTATGTGGTATTTTTAATTTTATTTTTTTAGTTAATTTTTATCAATTAACTAATGACAAATATTTGTTTACAAGTTTCAGCTGCATTTCAGTGATCATATATATATATGTATATATATATATTTTTTTTCCTAGTGAACTTTCTTTACCTCTTATATTTTGTTTCTTTTCTCCATTTGTTATGGGGTGAGAGTCTGCATTGTGTGAATGGAGATCTCATCCTTTGGATCCCCCTGGAGAGGATTTACATGGCGATGTGCACTCCAGAGAAAGGCAGCCAGGAGCAAAGTAGCAACCACAAAGCAGTTTATTAAAGAAAGTACCTTGAGAGGCTGGCAGTTTCGGGTGGTGGAACAGTAGGCCTATACGTTGTTTCGGGATTGAATATTATTTGGGTCTCCGGGCTGGGAGGAGCTACAGAAGCTCCATTGTACAAACAGGGCTTTTGCAATCATTTGGGAGACCCCTCCCACAGGTCAGGAGGGGGAGTTTTCCCTCCTACCAGGTTTGTACCAGAAACTTCGTGGCTGACTTTTTCCATCTAGAAAGGTTGCTCCTGCAGTGCACATGCATTATAAATGAGTCTTAGGGTTTCCCTGGGGCAGAGGTGGAAGAGGAGAGCACGTGTTCTGCACCTGCGGATTTTTGTCTGTCAGCCCCAAGGTCTTGGAAGCTACAAGGTCAGCATGTTGTGCCTCCAGGCTTATAATGCGTAGCTTATTTATCACTGTCCTTGCCTCCAGCTCCTGTCTCCTTCACTCCCCTTCAAGGACTTGGGACTCTGTGTTCCTTCCACTGCTCACGACCAGCTTCTACCTAACACATCTGTGACACACTTTTAAAAATAAATCATTTATAATTAGTTCTGGTTGCTCATTTTAGAATAGGTTTCATTTTTCCTGGATCAGCTCTTCATCCTAGGTGGAAGAAGTATTGTACAGGGAGGTTAAAGCCATAATTTATTTCAGTTTTAGTTTTATTAAATTTATTTTTAATCTTCTGTTTATTTTTTATTGAGATCTACTTGACATACAATACTGTGTAAGTTTAAGGTAGGTTGGAGGCGTGATGAGGATGGGGAAGAGCAGCAGAGTTGTGTCTGATGTGAGGCGGCTGTGCCTTTCTTCTGCGGCTCTGAAGCTTGGCTGCTGAGTGTTTGGTCCCCAGGTGTGTTTCTTGGTCTTCCTCCTCCCTCAGGGATCATCCCCTTCTTCCAAATGTTTATGTGTAGATGTGATTCCGTGTTTAACCCTGTCTCTGCTTTGAGAATTTCACCCGGGACTGGCAAAGATTGGTCACTGGTCCATGCCTGCCATTCTACTTTTTCAAGCAAAATTGATGTTTTGGCTTTAGAATGGACCCCTCACATGGGAAAGCTATTCTTTGCCAGAATTTCTGATGTCTGGCCCCGATGTTGGCTGCTTCTGCCTACAAGCAGCCCTGTCCAATTTGTAATGCGCTTACTGCCCCAGTTTTATTTTATGTTTCGGTTTTTGATTGAAATGGACTTTTCCTCTGTTTTCAATTCTATGGGTTGTTTGGGGGGAAATGTTACCTTTATCTCATCTTCAAATTACAAATACACCCCTTGTCTTTTTTCTCCCTACTTTCCAGGAGATTTCTCAAGTTTATCCAGTTCCTTTTTTAATTTTTGAAAGTATCTGGGGATGTTGTCAGAATTGTATTTTTCTAAGAGTACATCTCATTCTCTCATTGCTCTTTTTGCCCCTTTTCATTGTGTGTCTGTGTATGCATGTGTATGACACTTGATACACATAGAGAAAGGCGCACAAAATTTTAATGTGCAGTTTCACAAGTGGGAATAAAGCCAATAGCAACAAGCACACAAGTGAAGAAATGAAGTATGCCACATTTACACAATTCCCAATGTGTTCCTCCCCATCACAACACCCCCTTACGTTCAATAGGCAACTACTTTTCTTTTCATTTTTTTTGGCAATTCTGATTGTTTCATCTTAAAAAGGAGGCTGTATTTTCACATTTATGTATCACTTTTGACCTCTACATTTTGACAATACTTGTTCACAGTATTTGCTGTACAAAGTAATTGATTTCTCCTAATGAATTTGACAATTTTCTACAAGAAGAGAAAATAAATTACCTTTTGTTTTCCTTGAAACATCTGTTTTATCTTTTAAAAAAATCTTATTTTTATAAAGAACCATATAACAGAAACCACATCATTGGGAAATAATCTGGCTGTCATGTTCCTTCTTGTGGAAATAAAAACAACAACAACAAGAAATAAAGTTAAAATAAAGCTTAAAAAAAGAATAAAGTTAAAATCTTTACATTGGAGTTTTTAAAAATTTTTTTTAAATATTTAGTTTTGAGAGAGAGAGAGAGAGAGGGAGAGAGAGGGAGAATGGGGGAGGCGTTGAGTGAGGGGGAGACACAGAATCCAAAGCAGGCTCCAGGCTCTGAATTATCAGCACAGAGTGTGATGTGAAGCTTGAACCCAAAAACTGTGAGATCATGACCTGACCTGAAGTCTGACACTTAACTGAGTCACCCAAGTGCTCCTGCATTGGAGTTTTTAAAGTAAGGCCTATTGGTTTTGAACTCAGCAGTGGTTTTACAAAGATGAATTTCATTGGTTTTGGAAATTGACCTTAGGTTGTGTACACTGGGATCTCTTCACTTGCAAATGATCTAGCCCACTTATCCTGGTCCACTTATTCTAGAAGATTCTAGTGTATACATGAAACATTTTTACATTTGAAAGGCACCGCAGCAATCAGGTAAACCAGTCTTGTTATGTTCCAGATGAGGAAGCAAAGGGCCAGAGGGGATTAGGTAGCTCGCCAAGGTCAAGTAGATGCAAAGACTTCCAATCCCCTGACTCATGGTGCTGCATTCATCTTGCTTCCCAAGTCAGTGTATGTCACACTTGCTCACCTCTCCATTTTTAATCACCTACCAAGTATAAATATAGTTAAAGCTGACATGCCAGATTTGAACTATTTAATTTTGTGTATGTGTTTAAATCTTAATTCGTGTCTTCCATCCATTTTGTCTGTCTATCTATCTATCTATCTATCTATCTATCTATCTATCATCTATCTATCATATTCTCAAGTTAGTTAACATATAGTGTAGTCTTGGCTTCAGGAGTAGAACCCAGTGATTCATCACATATAACACCCAGTGCTTATCCCAACAAGTACCCTCCTTAATGTCTATCGCCCATTGAGCCTATCCCACCACCCACCTCCCTCCTCCCCTCCCGCAACCCTCCGTTTGTTCTCTTTTTTGAGTCTCCTATGGTTCGTCTCCCTCTCTGTTTTTATCTTGTTTCCCTCCCTTTCCCTAGATTAAGTTTCTCAAATTCTACATATGAGTGAAATTATGATATTTGTCTTTCTCTGACTGACTTATTTCGCTTAGCATAATACATTCTAGTTCCATCCATGTTGGGCAACTACTTTTCTGCCCTTAGTGTAATCATTTCTTAGTTCCGTTTCTAATTTTACCGCCTATATGCATTACTTAAAGATTTCTCTCCTTCATATTTTTTCTTGTTGTAGGTTTTCTTGTATGTTTAAGGATATTAGAAATAGTTTATTTAAAAGAGCACATTTTTGTTTCTGCAATATCTCTCTCTCTGCTGGGTACCTTTCACCTATTTGATTTTGTTCCTTTTCTATTACAAATTTGTCTCACATGCCACGTGATCCTTGGCTTTCCATTCATAAATAAGCATTATGCATTAGTAAATGTTTGGAAGCTCAGTATGTGAGTGGACTTGTGGGCAAGTGAATTCCTTTGTAAAATGATCCTTTTCTTGTTAGGCATCATTGAACTCCAGTGTCTAGAGTAGAACCTTCCCCTTACGGGTTATGTTTGAAGCCTTCTGGGGACAGAGCAGGAAAGACTTACATTTCATTATTCAAAATGTATATTCTCAATTTCTCAATTTTAGCCTCATATTTCACCCAATCCACCATGACGGCTAGTGTTCTGATGGGGCCTCTTCTGTTCAAATTCTCCAGAAATGGAAACCTAGTGCCCTTGCCTGGAGACCTGAGTATATGACTTCTTTGCATCTAGACTTTCAACCAGTCCCCAATTTTTAGCTTCATGTCTTTTGATCTACTAGGTGACTCCAAGTTATAACATTTTCTGCGATTCTTTGGGTGAATCATACTTCTTCTCTTCTCAAAATTAAATTTCAGCTTTCTTTATTTCACTAAATCAGTTACCACCAGTCTGTTAAATTCATAAAAAGCTACTCACCTTCTTATCTCCTATTACCACTTCTCCATTCTTTTTTGTGCTTGTGGATTTATACGTATTTAATTTCCTTGCTCTCCTGTTAGTTGGTTTTCTTGAGGGAGAGCAGATAACCTATGTACCCAAACTACAATAGTTAAATAGAATCTGAGCAGGGATAGTTCAAACAAAATTTCATATAAAATTTTCCCTTTTTTTCCATCCTTTTTCTAGAGGCTCTTTAATACTTTTGTTATTTATAACGTGTGTGTGTGTGCACTAAGATGCACAGTTTAAGTTTTCTAGTTTCAGAGTAGTAATAATGACCTTTCATTTTAGTATTCAAACTAAATTTTAACATTAAACTATGTTTGAAAGATTTAACCATGCTTTTTTAAATGAATCAATAATTAACATATTTCCACTGGTAGATATGATATTTTGCAGATGATATATTGTAGAATAGATACCTTTAGCAAAAAAAATTACAAACTTGTAGAGTTCAGTTACTTTTATATACTCTTCTCTTAATCTAATAAACTCAGTTTATTAAGATTTTGAGATTTACCCATTACCAGTTTGTCCATTCCTCCCAAAGCATTTGTTTCACTGCCTCATTTTATTGTTTTCAATTAATGAAATCCAACTCTAAAACCACCATTTCTTCAGGTGTTAGCCTCCAGTACTATTCTCCCCACTGTCATCTTCATTCTGTGTGTTCACCTTCTCTTTTTAGGGCCATCCCAAATTAAGGTTATTAACCTTACATAATGCTTCTGCTAGCCCTCCATTTGTGCTCATTTTGTCTGGCATGGGCAATTCCAATGTAAATTGTTTTGGTCACAAAATCAAGTCCTTGCTCAAAGCATACCTTCTATCTGCTTTTTGTAGTGAGCACTCAATCCTGGAAGGCATTTTGGAATCTTTCTGTGTCTGATGACATCTACCTCTGCCATGTCAGAATACTGCCTGCAGCTCTTGATTTGAATTTCAGTGAGGTCAGCAAAAGAGTGGTTTTCTCGGGGTGCCTGGGTGGCTCAGTTGGTTAAATATCCGACTTCGGCTCAGGTCATGATCTCGTGGTTTATGGATTCAAGCCCCGCATCAGGCTCTGTACTGATAGCTCAGAGCCTGGAGCCTGCTTCAGATTCTGTGTCTCCCTCTCTCTCTCTCTCTGTCCCTCCACCATCTCTCTCTCTCAAAAATAAATAAACATTAAAAAATTATTTAAAGAAGTTTAAAAAGAGTAGTTTTCTCTTCTTTGGTTGTCCGTGTCTTCTAACTATTTTAAAGGTGAAAGGGAATGGGAGGTCTTAAAGTACAGAAATAATTTTTCTCTAGTTTGATTTTAAAATATTAGTTCTGGGTGCTTTATATTAGCTAATATTTAGCTGGAAATATTGCTTTTAATTAGAGTGTATTTCCCTCACCATAAATAGCCTAGAGGATTTCTTGGGGAGATGATATGTTGTAGAAAGAGCATATTTTTTTTTTGTAGTATTTTATTTATTTTTATTTTTTTACAAATAGTTTATTGTCAAATTGGTTTCCATATAACACCCAGTGCTCATCCCCACAAGTGCCCTCCTCCATGCCCATCCCCCCCCCCCCCCCCCCCACTCCTCAGTTTTTGTCAGCATTCAAGAGTCTCTCATGGTTTGCCTCTCTCCCTTACCCCCACCATTTCCCCCCTTCTTCTCCCCCATGGTCCTCAGTCAGAGTGGCTAAAATGAGCAAAACAGAGAACTCTAGATGCTGGCGAGGATGTGGAGAAACAGGCACCCTCCTACACTGTTGGTGGGAATGCAAACTGGTGCAGCCCCTCTGGAAAACAGTGTGGAGGTTCCTCAGGAAACTAACAATAGAACTCCCCTATGATCCAGCAATAGCACTGCTAGGAATGTACCCAAGGGATACAGAAATGCTGATGCATAGGAGCACATGTACCCCAATGTTCATAGCAGCACTCTCCACAATAGTTAAAACATGGAAAGAGCCTGTGTCCATCAATGAACTAATGGATCAAGAAGATGTGGTTTATCGGGGCACCTGGGTGGCTTAGTCGGTTAAGCATCCGACTTTCGCTTAGGTCATGATCTCATGGTTCGTGGGTTCGAGTCCCGCGTCGGGCTCTGTGCTGACCGCCAGTTCAGAGCCTGGAGCCTGTTTCAGTCTGTGACTCCCTCTCTCTCTGACCCTCCCCTGCTCACGCTGTCTCTCTCTCTCTCTTTAAAAAAAAAAAAAAAAAGATGTGGTTTATCTATACCATGGAATACTACATGGCAATGAGAAACAATGCAATCTGGCCATGTGTAGCAACATGGATGGACCTTGAGGGTGTTAAGCTGAGAGAAATAAGTCAGGCAGAGAAGGACAAATATCATATGTTTGCACGTATAGAAGGATTAGGAGGAACTTAACTGAGGCATATTTTTTGAAATCAGATTGTTGTAGGATTAAATATGGGCCCCATCTCTCACCAGCTGTGATAAAGTAGGAAACTGTCTTTACTTCTTTATCTGTAGGACATGGATCCTATCTCCAAGTGTTGTTGAAAGGATTAAATGAGGCCATGTACTTAAAGTCCCTGAAAGATAAGAAGCACTCCATAAATAGTGAGCATTTTATCATTTATGTATGTATTGAAGTTTTCTAGGATATTCTGGGATTATATGCTCTATAATTCAGGACTGCTTTCCTATATTTAGTCTGATAACACTTCCCTAAAGCACTGAAAAAAGATTTCAGGACTGCCCGAACCCTGCTTAGATATTTTTCATTTGTTCTGGCTCTTCAGAAAGAAGAAACAGTTCATAGTTTTAAAAAGAATTAGCTCCTTTATTTTTCCACTTTACTCTCCCTGAGGGGAGAGCCCACAAATCTTCCCTCATCTATAGCTCCAAATAACCAAGTAATACACTGATAAGTCTAGTAAGGCTAGGAGGGGGCTAGAGATTTGCCAGAAATCAGGGCTTCCTGTTTTCCTGTGTTCCCAGATATCAATCCTCATATAAAATCTTTCTTTTTAACTGAAGTGTAATTAACATACAGTGTTAGTTACAGACTTACAATCCAATGATTCAACAATTCTTCTATACATTGCACATGCCCATCTAGGTAAGTATACTCTTGATCTCCTTTATCTTTTTCACCCATCACCTCATCCATCTCTCATCTTGCTACTACCGGGTTTGTTCTGCTTTTAATTGTCTGGGATTTTCGTTGTTTATTTTTTTTCTTTTCTTTTCATTTTGTATCTTAAATTCCACAGATGAGTGAAATTATATGGTATTTGTGTTTCTCTGACTTCTTTTACTCAGCATTATACCCTCTGGGTCCATCCATGTTGTTCAAAATGACATGGTGTCATTCTTCTTTATGGCTAAACAATCCATTGTATATATCTATACCACATCTTCTTTAACATTTTTTAATGTTTATTTATTTATTTAGGAAGGAAGAGAGAGTGCACAAGCAGGGCAGGGGCAGAGAGACAGAAAGAGAGTCCCAAGCAGGCTCTGGAGCTGTTAGCGCAGAGCCCGACACAGGGCTTGATCTCACAATGTGTGAGATGGTGACCTGAGCTGAAATCACGAGTCAGATGCTTAATCGACTGAGCCACCATTCCACATCTTCTTTAATCATATATATGTGTGTGTGTGTGTGTGTGTATATATATATACATATATATATATGGACAGTCGAGTTACTTTCACATCTTGGCTATTATAAATAATGCTGCAAATACATAGGAGTTCATATATCTTTTTGGATTAGTGTTTTTGTTTTCTTTGATTAAATATTCAGTAGTGGAACTACTGGAACATGTGGTGATTTTATTTTTAATTTTTTAAGGAACCTTCTGACAGTGAGGGAGTATCTCGTTATTTTGATGCATTTCCCTGACGATTAGTGATGTTGAGCATTTATTCATGGGTCCGTTGGCCATCTGTATGTCTTCTTTGGGGAGATATTTTTTCAGGTCCTCTGCCCATTTTTAAATCTATTATTTGGCTTTATTTTTGGTATTGAGTTATATAATTTCTTTACATATTTTGGATCTTAACCTCTTATTGGATATATCATTTGCAAATGTCTTTTCCCATTCAGTAGGTTACCTTGTTATGTAGTGGATGGTTTCCTTTGCTGTGCATAAGCTTTTTATTTGGGTATAGTCCTGATAGTTTAATTTTGCATTTGTTTCCCTTGTCTGAGGAGACATATTTAGGAAAATGTTACTATGGCCCACGTCATAGAAATAACTGCCTATGTTTTCTTTTAGGAGTTATATGGTTTCACATCTCACATTTAGGTCTTTAATCTGTATTGAGTTTATTGTGTATGATATAATAAAGTGGTACAATTTAATTCCTTTGCTTTGGTAATTCACCTTTCCCAGCACCTTTGTTGAAGAGAATGCCTTTTTCTCCATTGTACAGTTTGTCTCCTTTGTTATTAATTGACCATATAAGTGTGAGTTATTCTGGGGCTCCTTATTCTGTTCCTTTGATTATTATGTCTGTTTTTGTGCTAGTACTATACTATTTTGACTACAACAATTTAGTAATTTATCTTGAAATCTGGTATTGTGATACCTCTAGCTTTGTTGTTCTTTTTCAAGATTCATTTGACTGGTATTTTATGATTTCATACAAATTTTAGAATTATTCTAGTTCTGTGAAAAATATTGTTGGTATTTCAATGAGTAAAGCACACAATCTGTAGATTGCCTTGGGCAATGTGGACATTTTACAAATATCTGTTCTTTCAATCCATGGGAACTTGCCATTTGTTAGTATCATCTTCTCTTTCCTTCATCAGTGTTTCGTAGTTTTCAGAGTACAGGTCTTTCACCTCCTTGTTAAGTTTATTCTCAAGTACTTTATTATTTTGGGTGCAGTTGTAAATGAGATTGTTTTCTAAATTTTTCTTTTTGCTAAGAAGTTTTACTTCTTCCTTACTAATTTGGATACCTTTTATTTCATTTTATTTTTCTTATCTGATTGCTACAGCTAGGACTTCTATTACTCTGCTGAATAAAAGTGGTGAGAGTGGACATCTTTGTGCTTTTCCTGATTTTAGAGGAAAAGTTCTTGGCGTTTTTACCATTGAGTACGGTGTAGGCTGTGGGTTTTTCATACATGGTATTTGTTATGTTGAGGTATATTCCCTCTAAACCTACTTTATTGATAGTTTTTATCATAAATGAATGGCATACTTTGTCAAATGCTTTCTCTGCATCTATTGAGATGATCATATGGTTTTTATCTCTTCTCTTGTTAACGTGATGTATCAAGCTGATTGATTTGTGAATATTGAAGCATCCTTGTATCCCTGGAATGAATCCCACTTGATGTGGGAAGGATTTTTTTAAATATGCTGTTAGATTCAGTTTGCTAATATTTTGTTGAGGAATTTTGCATCTATGTTTATCAGAGATGATGGCCTGTAATCTTTTTTTGTAGTATATGTATGTGGTTTTAGGATCAAGGTAATGCTGGCCTCATAGAATGAATTTGAAATCTTTCCTACCTCTTGTATTTTTTGGAAATGTTTGAGAAGATTAGGTTTTACTTCTTCTTTAAATGTTTGGTAGAATTTACCTGTGAAGCTCTCTCGTACTGAACATTTGTATTATGAGTTTGTTGATTACTGATTCAATTTCACTGCCAGTAATTGGTCTGTTCACATTTTCTATTTCTTCCAAATTCAGTTTTGGAAGGTTGTGTGTTTCAAGGAGTTTATGTATTTCTTCTAGGTTGTCCAATTTGTTGGCATATAATATTTCATATTATTCCCTTAAAATCTTTTGTATTTCTTATCCAAGTTTGAGTCCTCCTTTTTTTTGCTAAAGGTTTCTCAATTTTGTTGTTCTTTTAAAAGAACTAACTCCTGGTTTCATTGATCTGTCCTATTCTGTTTTTGTTTTTTCCCCTCTCTATTTCATTTATTTTTGTCTAATCTTTATTATGTCATTTCTTCTACTAGCTTTGGGCTATGTTTTCTTTTTCTTTTTATAGCTCTTTTAGGTATTTGGTTAGGTTATTTATTTGATATTTTTCTTACTTATGAGGTGGTCCTGTATTGCTATAATCATCCTTCTTAAAACAGATTTTGCTGCATCCCAAAGATTTTGGACCATTGTGTTTTTATTTTCATTTGTCTCCATGTATTTTTTTTTTTAATTTCTTCTTTGATTTCTTACCTGACACATTTATTATTTAGTAGTATGCTATGTAGCCTCCCCATACTTGGGTTCTTTCCAGATTTTTTCTTGTGATTGATTTCTAGTTTCATACTGTTGAGGTTTGAAAAGATGCATGATATGATTTCAGTCTTTTTAAATTTACTGAGTCTTATTTTGTGGCCTGCCATGTGATCTACTCTGGAGAATGTTTCATGTACACTTGAAAAGAATATGCACTCTGCTGGTTTGGGATGGAATGTTCTGAATATATTTGTTAGGTCCATCTGGTTCAATGTGTCATTCAAAACAAGTTTCCTTGTGGATTTTCTGTTTGGATGATATATCCATTGATGTAAATGGGGGATGTGACAGTCTGCTATTACTGCATAACTGTGAATTTCTTCCTTTATATCTATTAATGGTTGCCCTATATATTGAGGCACTCCCATACAGGGTGCATAAATATTTATAATTGTTATATCTTCTTCATGGCTTGTTACCTTTATCATTACCTACTGTTTTTCTTTGTTTCTTGTTACAGTGTCTTTTTTAAATTCTATTTTGTCTCACACAAGTATTGCTATTCTAGCTTTCCTTTTATTTCCATTTGCACGGTAAATGTTTTTCCACCCCTTCATTTTCAGGTTGCATGTGTCTTTAGGTCTGATTTGAGACTCGTAGTCAGCATATAGATGAGCCTTGTTTTTTTTTGTTTTTTTGTTTTTTTGTTTTTTTTTAATCCAGTCAGTCACCCTATGTCTTTTGACTGGAGCATTTAGTCCATTTACATTCAGAGTAATGATTGATAGGTATGGGCTTACTGCTTTTTTGTAATTTATGTTATGGTTGTTTTTGTAGTTCCTCTCGCTCCTTTCTTCTCTTACTCTCTTCCTTGGTGGAAAGAGAGCACTTTTTTTAGTGCTCTGCCAGGACTTTTTTTCTCTTTATTTTTTGTGTATCTATTACAGGTTTTTTATTTGTGGTTCATATATAACACGTTATGCATATAGCTGTCTATATTAATAGTCCCTTAAATTTGAACCCCATTCTAAAAACACTAAATTTTTATTCTCCCCTGACATTTTATGTATTTTTCATTCTTTATATCCTTTTAGTTTATAAATCCCTTAACTGATTTTTATGGACATAATCGATTTTACTTCTTTTGAATCTTTGTACTGGGTGTATAAACGACTAATGTACCTATTTGTTATTTTTGAAATTACCTTTCAAATGTTTCCTTTTCATAATTTTCTTACTCTTGATTATGGTTCTTTCCACTGAAAGAATTCCATTTAATCATTTCTTGTAAGGCTGGTGTAGTGGTGACAAACTCTCAACTTTTGTTTGGTAAATTCTTGATTTCTCCTCTTCTGAATGATAACCTTGATGGGTAGAATATTCTTGGTTGCAGACTTTTTGGTTTTGTTTTTGACTTCTCATATTATGAATATATCATGCCACTGCCTTCTGGCCTGCAAAGTGTCTGCTGTGAAATCAGCTCAGAGCCTTATTGGGGCTATGTAACTTTTCTCTTGCTGCTTTTCAAGTTCTATCTTTATCATTATGTTTTGCCATTTTAATTAAAATATTATGTAATTATTATGTATTTTGCTGTGGAACTCCTTGGGTTGATTTTGTTGGGGATTCCCTTTGCTTTCTGCATCTGGATGTCTGTTTGCTTGCCCAGATTAGAAGTTTTCAGTGATTATTTCTTTAGACAATTTTATGCCCTTCTCTCTGTCTTCTAGAATCCCTGTAAAGCAAATATTATTAGGTTCGATGATGTTGCTGACTTCCCTTAACCTGTTCTCACTTGTTACTATTCTTTTTTCTTTTTGCTGTTCAGCCTTCTTATTTTCCATTGCTCTGTCTTACAACTCACTGATAAGTTCTTCTGCCTCCTCTAATTTGCTATTGATTCCCTTTAGTATTTTTTTTTACTTTTCTAATATTGAGGTATTCATCTCTGATTTTTTCTATATTTGCATCTCTTTGCTGAAAATCTCACTGAGATCCTTAACTCTTTTATCCATTGAGCATCCATTGAGTGTCTTTATGATGATTACTTTGAATTATTTACCAGGCATATTGCTTTCTTTTCTGTTTGATTTAACATTTTTGCTGTGCTTTTATCCTTTTCTTTCACTGGGAACATATTCGTCTCTCTCCTCTTTTTATCTAACTCTGTTTTTATGTATAGGAAAGTCAGCTACATCTCTTGATCTTGTTAAGTATTGGTTTATGAAGAAGTCTTGTGATGCTCTACAGCATCATGCCCCCGTTCACCAGAACCACACCCTTCAGCTATGTCTGCTGTGTGTGTTGTGTGCAGCCGATTGTTGTTGTTGAGTCATGTTTGTCTTTAGTCCTGTAGCCTGGAATGGCCCACTTTGTTTGTTGCTGGTGCACTGAGCAGGGTTTGGTCCCTCTGCTGTTAGGGGCCAGTCTGGGGCTGCTGTCGTATTACAGTAGGTAGTGTCCGCACTCACAGCAGAGGCCAGCCCCAGGCCAATCTGGCCAGGCTGCAGTCATACCAAACTATTGGTGCTCTCCCTGCCCTGTCTCCTGAGAGGAGGTTGTTGTTGGTTTGTGGGTGGAGCCAGCAGTCAGGCCAGATCCTGCACCCTGATTTTCTGCTAGAGATTCAGTCACGCTGCCCTTCAGGCTTTCTCTCCCTGCTTCCCCCTGAGAGTGGGTGGGACCAGCAGTCAGACCAGATGCCTACCTCCACTCTGTCTGTTGGGGCTTCAGTTGCACTGGTGTGTGTGATTATCTTTCCCTCTCTCTGGGGCAGGAGTCACTAGAGTGGTAGCAGTTCCTGCTGGGCTGCTTGCAGGAGGAGACTGGGCATAAGCCACTTTGGAGTGACTTCTGCCAAGTGGACTAGGTTGGATGGAGTAGATCTGAAGAAGGATGCAGGGGTGGTGTGCACAGTGTTAGCGAGTCAGGTGGAGGGTATTTACACTGGTTCCTTCAGGTGTCCAGCCATCTAGGCTGGGGGTGGGGGAGACATGCCTCCCAGCTCTTTCTTCTTAAACAAGTTTTGTAAAGATCCATGATCGTCAGCATGTGTTCTAAGATTGGTAGATAAACCTCCTTCACGTTTACCCCAAGTGCTTTTCTCAAACTGATGCTTCGATGCCGTATCTTCCAGGGGGTTGTTTGTTATGCTGAGTCTTTAACAGTGGACTGTTTCTTAATGCCCTCTGACCCTTCCAGTGCTAAGCCCACAGATTTTTAAAGTGCCTGGCATTAAGCTCCAATAATTGTCAAAACTCATGAAGTTAATCCCTGATGATTTTCAAACTAGATGTTATGGAGACTCATCTTCCCAGAGCAGAATCTCTGTGCCAGGGATATCAGCCTGGTGTGGGGTCTGCTCCCTTCCCTTGCCATGCTTGTGGTGTCCCTCCCATTTGAGGTCTCGCTGGGAGTTTGGTTCCTGACTGACTCTGTCCCTCCTACTATTTTCAATGTGGTCTTGTCTCTGTGGTTAACTGTGGAAAGTCTGTTCTGCCAGTCTTCAGATCATTTTCTGGTTAGTCTCACAGGGTGTGTCTGTGAGATGAGATGAACTTAGGATCATCCTACTCCATCCTCTTCCCAGAAGTCCTTGTATACAATCTTGATGTTTTTCAGTTTAGTGCTGGATAGTGGGTTCTGGCCTATCAACCAGATCATATTTCACTAAAAGGTTACATCTTCTAATTTCAGTATCTAGGACACTAAGTGAAATCTATAAATCCCTGTTCAGAATGTAATAAAATTTAAGATGATCTTTTCCCAAATGGATCATCATGATCATCATAGTATTTGGAGTTTCAAAGATAGAAATAAAAGCAATTAGTCGATGTGTATGTGTGTTGTATATGTTTAATTGAACATTAGATATGTCATTTGTCAATAAAGACTCTCATTTCTGAAAATTTTTTTCTTCCTCAAGATTGAAACACATATAACTCATTTCCTTTCAGGATGTAATCTGTATTTGGTATTTTAAGATAGTAATACCTTTTCAAAAATACTATTTTTTAAATTTTGTTTTAGTTTCTCAGAAAAGTCTGTACTCTGGAATCAGATTAACCAATACTATTTTTTGTCAAGTCCTTATATTTGTCTTTGGTACATCTGTGTTTTAAAATATGTATATATATAAATATATATTTATAAATATATATATATATATTTAAAAGGGAAAATACATTTACTTAAGAACCTAAATTGTCTTTATCAAGTTGAACACTTGCTATGTTCTGTGTTTTCATTAAATGTTTTCCTGATTTCTCTTAGGGGTCTTGGATATTTTGTTTACTTGTACCTAGAATACACAGACTTGTCCAACTTGTCTGTCCAGACAAGTCTAGATAGTCATATTTTTCACAGTTGTGGTCATTGTGCCACGTATTTGCCTCCTCATCTTCTTCAAAACTGCTGGCTAGATCTTGGCTAGAGTGTAAGATTTATTATCTTTGAGCTGCCTCTGCTTCTGAGCTGCTGACACCCATTAATCAGTTTGACTTACTGACCCTGGTGCTATCTGGAACTGTGTGCTTATATTAGATAGGTTGTACCTGGAGTCCATTCATTATATTTCCAGGCTCTAACTTCTCTGTACCATACCAGCTTAATCGTGCTGGCAAATATCACTCACCTATTATAGAACCCTCTTGTATTCCTTACAGAACTCCTTCACTCAGCTCTGAGGGGTTCTCTTGAGGAAGGGTCCACATGGGCTTGAATTATACACCTAATCATTCAAGACTTTAAATCTTTAAAAGCTTCAGATGTCATTTACAATCTGTAGGCACTGCAGAACTATATATTTTAAATAAAGACAAGCCCTCTGATGGTCTTTTTAAATCATGGAAAGCTAAACCAATGAAACCAAGTTCAGTGTTTCTTTGTCTTAGATAAAAAAGTCAGATTTGCATGGTTGCAATTCACCTCATTCACCTGTGGTGCATTGATTCTGACACCTAATTAAATTGATCAACCACAATGATCACTAAGGCAATTGTTTGCCAAGCATCACTGGCAAAACAAATTTAGCTTATACCTGTGATGTACTCCACTGTTTCTATCCAGAAGTGGAAACAAATAAGGAACAGGAAATTGAACATAATTTGAATTAGGAAACTGAACACAATTCTGTATCATAATTTGTACATGTATAATAACCACTGTGTATTTTCTTGTTTCTTACTATGTGACTCTCCATAATATTAATTTCAGGAGGCTTGCCATTTTCACAGTTAATTCAATTTTGCCATTGTTTTCTTTCAGAAAAATGTGCTATTCGATTTAATTGCCTTTAAGAAAAGACATTAGAATTGTCTTTCAACTTCTAACATATAATGTTTTGTTAAAATCAATCTTTATTAAACCAAGTATCATTTAAATATTCTCTGCAGATATTTAATTAAAATAGTTTAATGTATATTGAGCTTGAATATTTCATAAAAATACATCAATACTTTCACTCAGATTCTGTTAACATATGTAAAAAATATCCTTGAAAACAATAAAGAAATTATAGAAAAAGCTGTCAGAAGTAAGGATGACTTTTTGGCCTCAAGTTTAATATAGAAACAGATCCAATGGTGAAATCCAAATAATTAGCAGAAATTAAAATAATATGGAGGGTCTTAATTTTTCTCAATAGTTTTTTTTAATCATTGGTAAAACAGTAAGTTTATTCACAGGCACTTTTATTCTGTCCTCGTGTGAGTTAAGAAAATGTGTGTGGGGTCATGTGATACATATATTTTTTCTAACATCAGAGTAGTCAAGATATGCTTTTTTATTCAAAAACATATGCAATAATTGTCACAAAAAATAGTCACTCCCATTAATCAAAATTGTCTATGTGGCAGGAGAATATTTATGCATGTCTTTAATAATCTTTATTCCCTTTTTCCTTCAATAGGAAGGGATCTTTGTTAAAAAGAGTGAAGGGGCCAGCTAAGGCTTCGTGGTAATAGCATACATAATTCCCAAGACAAATGTTATGGGTGAAAAGGTGTCTATTTCTTCTATAGCTGTATGTAATTTATATTTTGAGAATCTCATTTCCTTAGGTAGTAGAAACTTATATTCATTCATTAAGAGTTTCTTCTTACACTTGGGGCTACCCTTTTTCTCTAGGGTTGAATCTAGATTCTTGGAAGCATTCTCTAAGTCAAGTCTGTGATGTAAAGGAACCTCCTGTCCTTGGTCATGACCATCCCTGCACATTATTGTCTGCACAGCTGTGCATCTTCTTGTTTGGATTCCCCGGCTACCACTGAATCCTCTCTTCTCTGCCGGTATCTCTCCTTCAGCTGTTTCTTCATCCCTTGTTGGTAAAAAGAAGTATTTGGCTGTTTAGTCAGTCCTCTAGAGGCCTTAGACCACCAGGTACAGAGCTCCATGAGCTTTGGGTGGGAGAGCTTCGAAATAGCATACAGACATCTTACTTTGTGATTTCTGGGTCATTTGGGGTCCCATAAGGGCTGCTCTTTCTCTGGACTCTACCAATGATGAGAGGACCCCTCTGGTCTCATATTTACCAAATTTAACTGGGATTTCTATTACATTAGTAGGAAGTATATGTCCTTTCATGGTGAGCAGAGGAGTAGAAATAATTAAGGGGAAGATAGAGGGGGTAGAAAAGAGCTGGTCAGAGAATGGCAGGGAACAGTGGCAACGTCCCATGGACATGACTCCCCTTGCTCATTCATGGGGGACTATTCCCTTTGGGCAAACAGTCTTCTTGAGGGGAAAAGTAGGGTCATGTTTTGTATTATATTCTAGATTTATGTGTGTGATTTGTCTTAATTTTTTTCTTTTGAAGATTTATACCCTTCCCAAACTATCCAGTGTAACTGAAGAAACTGAGTATACCTGTGTTTATACAAGCACACATACATACATAAATATGTATATTTCTTTCCTTCCAAATTAGGTATTTTTAAAGTAGCTGATTCTGAAAAATAAGTAAAAATTCATAAAATTCAAATAAAATCCTAAATGTTATGTATTGTTTCTGTAGATTCATTACCCTGGACCTCTACAAGCTTTCCTGTTTACCCTTATTCTAGTTTCAAACTCATAACACATACACACATAGGTTTTAGTCACCCTGATTACTTCATGTTATTTCTTGTATCAAAGACTTTAGTCTAGAATATTCTTCCCTTCTACCCATAATCAGTGCTTCACTTGGGCCATTTCTATTCATCCTTTAGGTCTTCATTTTGAGTAATATGGAAGTTTCCTTATCCTTAAGTATAAGCTAAGAAGCCCTTTAATGTGTGTGCCCATAGTATCCAATAGCAGTTTGTACTTTATTGTCATAGCATGTACAACATTGCTTGTAACTGTACACATTCTCAAAAAGACTAGGCTCTGAGGGAAGCTTTTATGTGTAATTTGTTCACTGGTCTAATCTTGTGCCTAGCACAGGGCTTGACATATGGTATAATTTTTGAAAAATAAATATTGAGTATAGGTGAGCCAATGCAAAAATCATAATCAAAGAATCTAAGAAAGTCAGTCCTAAGGAAAGTTACATGGTATAGGTGATCTAATGACATCAAGAAACTGGTCTCAGAAAATGGAAGTATACAGGTCTTAGAGATGAAGGACAACTTCTATTTTATAGTTTATTGAATAGAATATAGTCAACTAAAGGTTGTAAAGGTTGTAAAGTGGCTTAAAATACTAATTAAACCTAGGCCATGTAGAAGATGACTTTACAAATAGTGACTTGATTGGTACCAATTCAGTTTAAGTTACCATATGTAAATAGTTTGGCATAACAAAAATTATATAAAGAGGAGGAAAGCATTTAATAATTTGTTAATTATAAAAGAGGCAGTGAAAATAGTGTGAAAATAATTTTACTATAGTAGATATAATAAATATTTTACTAACAACCAAGTACAACCAAGAGAAACCTTGTCCAAAAGATGAAAAAGGAAATTGAATGCCCACAATGAATAAAACTTCATGTAAAATAAAATAATGAAACTAACAATTAGCCCTTCATATAATTTCATCCCCATCCAAGCTGTATCAATTATTTATCCTGTTTTGAAAGGTAAGGAGGAAAAGGTGCCACTAATTTATTGCAAATAGAAATGGTATAACAAAAATCATGATGACTTATTGCATTCTTATCAAGTACCCGTCCTTATGTTAAGTGGTTTACAGTCCTTATCTAATATTAGCCTCCTAATTATTCAATAATGTAGAACAAGGTTTTTAATAAGGTTATTAATTGCCTTCAAATACAGCATAAACTTTTATTATAATGTTAACTCTCCTGTCAAAATTTTTAATTCTTTGAAACAGTTGTTTTGGTTTTAAAAAAACATAATACAAAAAAAAGAGCCTACGTACCATTACAGTAATATGTGCTTCCTTTCCAATTACCCCAAGGGATCAGTCAGCCTAAAGAGAGATCATGATTTATTACAGAAGGCATGCCAAATTAAAAAGTTAGATATAATTTAACTTCTCACATTCAAAACAAGATTTTGCAGCAAAACAAGACTTGCAACCTGAACTCTATGAGAAAGAATTTTTTATACTTTAGTTCTCCTTTGGCTAAGTGTAATTCTGCATGATTGCAGTCATGGAGAAAATAGAGTTTACTGCTCAGTACAGAAAAGCATTTTCCACTATGATAATCAAGTCTTAGGTTTGTTGTCTTTACCTAGGAGGAAGATATGATCATGAAGACTAGGGAAAACCAAACTCCTTTCTAACCTTGGAGGATGGAGGAGAGGAGAGAAATAGGAAGTGAGATGGAAGGAAGAAAGACGTCAGGCAAGCATGTGTCTCTATATGTCTTCCTGACACACCAGCCCATGTAAACGTGAGCAAGAGGAGGGTCAGGTAAGCTGAGGGAATGCAAAGAGCAGAGGCGAATCAGTAGATTTAACACTTCTGAGCATTTGTTCTTTAGGGTTTCAGCATCATGTGAGATGACCACATAGGTAAAAAGAGAATCTGTTGACCCTGAAGGGAATGTCTACATTACCTTCCAAGCTTTCATCATGGATATGTATAGAAACTGCTTTAAACACTTTATACAGAAGTACCCATTTAATCTTCAAAAAAATATTATGAACTTGGGGTGGACATTTTTTTCAATGTTTTTATTTGTTTTTGAGGGAGAGATTGAGTGTGAGTGGGGGAGCTGTCAGCACAGAGTCTGAATTGCAAGATCATGACCTGAGGTGAAGTCGGATGCTCAACAGACTGAACCACCCAGGTGCCCAGGAAGACATTTTTTATAACGAGCAGACTTGCCTTAGATCACACGATAAAGAGGAGAAACAAGAATTATACCCTATGCCATTTAGAACTAGAATTTATGCATTTAATCACTATGCTACATGACTAGAAACTAAGATGTCATCCCAGAATGTTGACAAAGACTCTTCTTTAATTTTTATTTTAATTCCAGTATAGTTAACATACAGTGTTATATTTGCTTCGGGTATACAATATAGTGATTCAGCAATTTTCTGTATTACTCACTGCTCATCATGATGAATGTACCCTTAATCTCCTTCATCTGTTTCATCCATCTCCCTTCTGGTAACCATCCATTTGTTCTCTGTGGTTAAGAGTCTTGTTTGCTTTGAAACAATATTGCAACATTATTTACAAGAGCCAAGTGATGTACAAGTGCCCATCAATATATGAATAGATAAAGATGTGTGTGTGTGTGTGTGTACACACACAGAGATACACGCATACAGTGGAATATTATTCAGCCACAAAAAAGAATGGATTCTTGCCATTGCAACAGCATAGATGGATCTAGGGAGTTTAATACTAAGCAAGGTAAGTTAGATAAAGACAAATACCATATGATTTCACTCACATATGGAATTTAATAAGTAAAAGAAAACACAAGGACTCTTGAAACTATCAGATCTAATTTCAGTTTCAACCAGATTAGACATTTAAATTATTTTAATGTTCTCTTATGAATAGGACATTATTGGGTGTATAAAATGAACTATAAAACAGTAATAGGAAAATGAAATTCCTCTATAAACATGTTTTCTTCACATATACACAGATGTATACACACACACTCATATAAATACACACACACACACACACACATATGTATATATATTCATACACATTCACATGTGCCTTCAACTTCTTTTGTCATAGTACTGTTTAATTATCTCTGTGTGTATTTCGTAAGGAGCTGTTAACATGAGCTCCTGAGTCACCAAGCATGACTCTATCCAATAGAAATTAAACCTCAGAATAAGTAGTGAGTCCACCTGCTTTATATATGGTCCCCTGGCAGAAGTCAGTGATGCAGTTCATCGCCTAAATTTTTATTAAGCATATGTCATGGGATAGCACATTTCAGACTTTGGGATATATAAGCAACATATACTGCAATACGGGGAAAGCACAAAACACAGTATAAAGTGAATTATAGAGAATTTTAGAGGGGTATGAGTGTTACTGGAAGAATATAGTAAAAGGTAAGGATGATAGGGGTTACACATTTCAGATTTAAATTTCAAATAGAGTGCTCAATTAAAATATTTTAGAGTGTTGTGAATATATTTAACAACATTTTAAATAATCTTGGACAGTAACATATCTGGACTTAAATAGCTGTAAAATAAATTAAAAAATAATGTATTAGGAATGTTTTCAAACTTTTAAGTTACAGCAAAGTCATAAAATACCTTATTTTCATTAAGACTTTTATTTTGTTTTTAAGAATTGGGTAAGAGGATTATTTTAAATGAAATATAATTAACATACAGTATTATATTAGTTTCAAGTGTATAATGATTCTACAATTCTCCACATTACTTAGTGCTCATCACAGTAAGTATACTCTTAATCCCCTTATCTATTTTAACCACCCTTCTCCCTGCCCTCTGGCAACCCTAGTTTTTGTGGTTGTGTAATATTTCATTATATATATATTTATACCACAGCTTCTTTATCCATTTATGGATGGACACTTGGGTTGCTTCCATATTGGCTATTGTAAATAATGCTGCATTAAACATTGGGGTGCATTTATCTTTTTGGATTAGTGTTTTTGTTTTTAGAGGCAGATACCCAGTAGTGGAATTACTGGATCATTTGGCAATTCTATTTTTAATTTTTGAGGACCTTCATACTGTTTTCCACAGAGGCTGTACCAATTTGCATTCCCACTGACAGTGCACAATGGTTTGTTTTTCTTCACATCCTTATCACACTTGTTATATCTTGTGTTTTTTATTTTAGCCATTTTGAGAAGTATGAGGTGATAACTCATTGTTGTTTTGATTTTAATTTCCCTGATGATGAATAACATTGAGTATCTTTTAACATGTCTCTCGGCCATCTGTACATCATCTTTTGAAAAATTTCATTCAGGTCCTCTGAATTTTTATTTGGATTGTATTTTTGGTGTTGAGTTGTAGGAGTTCTTGATAGATTTTGAAAAATAGCTCCTTATCAGATATACCATTTGAAAATATCTTCTCCCATTCAATAAGTTGACTTTTTGTTTGTTGGTGTCCTCTGCTGTGTGTAGGGTTTTATTTCAGTGTAGTCCCACTAGTTTAATTTTGCTTTTGTTTCCCTTGTCTGAAGAGACATATCTAGAAAATTATTTGTATGGTTCATGTCAAATAAACCACTGCCTGTGTTTTTTACAGGAATTTAATGGTTTTACATCTCATACTTAGGTCTTTAATCTATGTTGAGTTTATTTTAGTGTGTGGTGTAAGAGTGGTCCAATTTCATTGTTTTATGTATGCTGTCCAGTTTTCTCATCATCATTTGTTGAAGAGCCTTTTTCCGATTTTATATCATTACCTCCTTTGTCTTACATTAATTGACCATATAATTTGGATTTATTTCTGGACTGTCTATTATAACACATTGATCAGTATGTCTCTTTTGTGCCAGTACCATACTGTTTGGATTACTTTAGTTTTGTAATTTATCTTGATATCTGGGATACTTCCAGCTTTGTTCTTTCTCAAGATTGCTTTTGCTTTTGGGTCTTTTGCATACCAGCTGTAGGATTATTTGTTCTAGTTTTGTGAAAGATGTTGTTGGTACTTTGATAAGAATGGCACTAAATCTGTGGATTGCTTTTGGTTGTATGGACATTTTAAAAATATTGGTTCTTCCAGTCCATTAGTATGAGATATCTTTCCATTTGACTGTACCATCATCAGTTTCTTTCATCAGTGTTTAATAGATTTTAACATACAGGTCTAGTATACACCTCCTTGGTTAAGTTTATTCCTAGTTTTTTTTTCTTTCTGGGGCAATTATAAGTGGAATTTTTAAATTTCTCTTTCCAGCACTTTTTCATTAGTGTGTAGAAATACAACTGATTTCTGTATATTTATTTTGTAACATGTGACCTAACTGAATTCATTTATCAGTTCTAGTAGCTTTTTGATGGAGTACATAGTGTTTTCTACAAACAGTGTCCTGTCATCTGCAAATTGTGAAAAAGTAATTTGGATTCTAATTACTTCTCTTTGATTGCTGTGGCTAAGACTTTCAGTGCTCTGGAATGAGAGTGGAGAGAGTGGACATCTGGTCTTTCCTGATCTTAGGGGAAACGTTCTCAAGAAGTTTGTCACCATGGAGTACAATGTTAGCCTGGGGTTCTTCATACATAGTCTTTACAATGTTGAGGTATGTTTTCTTTATGCCTACTTTGTTGAGAATTTTTATCATGAATGAGTGTTATACTTTGTCAAATGATATCTCTCCACCTACTGATATGATTATCTAGTTTTTATCCTTTCTATTTTTAATGTGATGTGTACACTGATTGATTTGCAAATATTGAACTATCTTTGCATCTCTGGAATAAATCCCACTTGATGGTGATGAATGGGTTTGTTTTGCTGAGGATTTTTGCATCTGTGTTCATTAGAGATATTATTCTCTAGTTTTCTTTTTTGTAATGTCTTTATCTTGTTTTGGCATGACAGTAATGCTAGCCTCATAGAATGAGCTTCAAAGTTTTCCATCCTCTCCTGTCTTTTGGGATAGTTTGAGAATAGGTGTTAACTCTTCTTGAAATTTTGGTAGAGATCACCTGTGAAACTTGATCCTGATCTTCTGCGGGTTGGGAGTTTTTACATTCATTGCTAGTAATTGGTCTGTTCATATTTTCTATTTTTTTCCTGATTCAGTTTTGGAAGATACATTTCTAGGAATTTATCCATTTCTTCTAAGTTGTCCAATTTCTTGGCTTATAATTTTTTATAGTATTCTTTTGTAATCCTGTGATATATTTTATTTCTGTGGTGTTATTTCTTCTCCTTCATTTCTGATTTTATTTGAGTCTTCTTTCTTGTTTTGTTGTTGTTGTTGTGGCCAAAGTCTCAGTTTTACTGATCTTTTCAAAGAACCAGCTCCTTGTTTCATTAATCTGTTCTACTCTTTTCTTTATTATTCTCTTCCTTCTTCTGGCTTTAGGGGTTGTTTCTTTTTTATTTTTTTTCTAGACCCTTCAGGTTTAAATTTAGGTTGTCTGAGATTTTTCTTGCATCTTGAGGCTGGCCAATATTGTTATAATCTTAGAAATAGCTTTTGTTGGATCTCAAAGGTTTTGGACCATTGTTTTCATTTTTGTTTGGCTTAGTGTGTTTTTAGATTTACTCTCTGATTTCTTGGTTGGCCCATTTATTGTTTAGTAGCATATTACTTAGTTTCCACATATTTGTGTTCTTTACAAATTTTTTGAGATTAATTTCTAGTTTCATACTATTGTGGTCTGAAAACATGCATGATACTATTTCAATGTTTTTGAATATATTGAGACTATTTTGTGACCTAACGAAGTCTATTCTAGGGAATGTTTCAAGATTATATACTTGCAAAGTATATATTTCACTGTCTTGTTGAGTTGTTCCTTTTATCATTATGTAGCGTCGTTCACTGCTGTTATACTGTTTGTTTCACAGTCTGTTTTGTTCAATCAAGTATTGCTACCCCAGCTTACTTTTTACCTTCATTTGCATGGTAAATGTTTTGCCCCCCTTTACTTTTTATCTGTGTATGTCTTTAGGTCTGAAGTGAGTATCTTGTAGCCAGCTTATAAATAGCTCTTGTATGTTTTTTTTTTTTTTTTCTATTCAGTCACCCTATGTTTTCTCATGGAGCATTCAATCCATTTATATTCAAAGTAATTATTGATAGAAAACCAACCATAAAACAAATTCCCATTTCCTGTTTGTGCCTTTCTTCTCTTGCTCTCTTCCCTTGTGGTTTGACTACTTTCTTTAATGATGATTGGATATTATTCACTTTATTTTTTGCATATCTATTATGGCTTTTTGATTTGTGGTTATCATTAGGCTCATAAATAAATCTTAGGCATATGGCAATATATATTAAGTTGATAGTGGCTTAAGTTTGAATCCATTCTAAAAGCACAGAATTTTTACTCCTTACACCCTACATTTTATGTATATATCATATCTTATGTCTTGTTATTTTGTGAATCCCTTTTTTTTTAATATATATATAATTGATTTTACTGCTTTTGTGCTCTAATCTTTGTACTGGTTTTATAAGTGATTAATCAGTTTTTTTCATTATGTTTATATTCACCTGTAATTTTTTTTTCCATTCCTAATATTTTCTTTTCCTAATTTTCTGCTTGATTATGACCTTTAATTGCACTGAAGAAATTTCTTTAACATTTCTCGTAAGGTTGGTGTAGTGATGATGAACTCCTTTAACTTTCATATGTCTGGGAAACTCATTCCTTCTCTTTCCATTCTAATGGTAGCTTTCCTGGATAGAGCATTCTTTGTTGCAAGTTTCTTTTTTTGTTTGTTTATTTTGTTCTTCCCTTTCAGCACTGTGAAAGTATCTTGCCACTCCCTTCTGGCCTGTGAAGTTCCTGCTGAAAAATCAAGTGATAGACTCATCCAGTTTCCCTAATACATGATTCTTCATCACTACGTTTTGCCATTTTAATTATTGTAAGTCTTGATATGAACCTGCTTTAATTAATTTTGTTGGGGGATCTATGTGCTTCCTGGATAGACATCTCTTTCTTTAGGGAAGTTTTCAGCTGTTCTTCCGTCAAATAATTTTCTGCCCCCTATTCTCTTTCTTCTCCTTTTGGGACTCCTTATAATGTGAATGTTGCTGTGCCTGATGATATAATTGAGTTCCTCTTAACCTATTGTCATTTTTAATTTTTCTTTTTTTTTTTTTTGTTCACCTTGATTGCTTTCCATACTCTTCCAGCTTGCTGACCCATTATTCTGTGTCCTCTAATCTGCTGTTGATTCCTTTTAGTACATTTTTTATTTTAGTTATAGAGTTTTTCAGTCTAGGTAGGTTCTTTTATTTATATTTTCCATCTCTTTGTTGAATATCACACTGAGATCCTCCACTGGTTTCTCAAGTCTGGTGAGTATCTTTATCAGGCATTATTGCTTATCTCTGTTTCAAAGCTCTTTTGCTTTATTTTGCCCTGTTCTTTCATTTTGGGATATTCTTCTGTCTCCCCATTTTGTATAACTCTCTGTATGTGCTTCTTTGTGGTAGGAAAATCAGTTTAATCTCCTGATTTTGATAGTAGTGGTTTCATGAAAAAGTGTTCCTGTGGTTCTTTATCACACAGTGTCTCCTGTTCATCAGAATCGGGCACTTCAAGCATATGTCCTATGTTGGTTGTCTGTGGTTGAACCTCATTTGCCTTCAGCCCGGTTGGTGCCAATTGGCCCACTTTGCCTGTTCTTGGTATACCAGGAGGCTTTTGTCTCTGCGCTGAAAATGAGATCTGCCTGGGGCTGTCATGGGCTAGTAGTTGGGTAATGTCAGCAATCCGACCAGATACCTGCCGCCTCCTCTACTGCGTGTGCAGTAGGACTGGTCTGCAGCGTGTTCTCCTGTGCCCGGTTTCTGGAGAGGCTTTCCTTGGTGGGTGAGGCCAGCAGTCAGACCAGATGCCTTTTGCCAGTCCATTTGCTGATGTTACAATTGAACTGATTGGTAGGGTGTTTTCTCTGCACTGCTGGCTATAAGGTTTGACTGCTGAAACTGCCAGCCCATTAGTTTGTTGTCACCTTCTCCTCTTACCAGGGCAGGAGTTACTTTGGAGTGGGCAAAGCTGGAGCTGCTTGCAGAGTGTGTTGGAGCAGCAGCTGCCTACCAAGCAGGGTAGGTTGGGTGAGGCAGATCTAAAGGAGAATGCCCTAGTGGGGCATGTGTTGCAGCAAGATAGATGGAGAATGTTCACACTGGTTTCTGCAAGTGTCTAGCTGTCTAGATTGTCTTGGGGGGAAGAAATGGCACCTGCCATCTCTTTTGATTTTGAACTGATGTTTAGGAGACTACTCCATATTCCGAGATTAGTAACTCTTAGGCAAAAAAATCTTTAAAAATACAGCTTAGCTCAGTAGGAATGAGAAAGTGATGCATCAAGCTATTGATAAGGAGTGCTAAAGAAACGAGGACCCACGCTAGTGCTTCAGGCAAGGCTCCAGTATGTTCACACCTCCCTGTATCCATGTGTCCCAGTAGTGCCTTCTCATTAACCACCCCTTCTCTGTGATTGGGTAACTGATTACTTTAGTAAATAGGATATATGCAAATAAGACGAGTGCAGAAGCTGTAGAAGTGCTTGTGCATTAATGCTTGTTTATTAGTGTGCTGAGACCACCAAGCAGCTAAGTCCAGACGAGGCCTCTGGAGTATGCCAGACACCCAACTAACAGTCATCCACCAACTCACTATCTGAGAGGCCAGGCTGTCTCAGCTGACCCTCATGCTGACATGCTCAGATGACTGTACCTGAGACGAGAACCTTCCAGCAGAGTCTAGCTCAAGTTCCCTACCTATAGAATAGTGAGCTAAATAAATGGTTGTTGTATTAAACCAGTTATGTCGAGGCATTGTTACAAAGCACAAGGTGACACTTATTTAACCACTTCAATGCTGATAGCCTGTTAGGATATTTTAGCCAGGAATTAGTTAATCTAATCCATAGGCTTTTAGATTTTCCTCAGTTTGGAAATATTTCATAAAGACAAGCTAGTTGCTATGTAAAGAAAATTACATATCCTTATTCATACATTTTGTTGTTGTTGTTACCAAGGTAGACGATCAATAAATACAATTAAAGTCTTAGGAATATTTACAAGTTCTAGGTAGGCATTTATCAAATTTTCATTATTGTGTCTAGGCATACTCTTTCCCTACCTCCTCCTATATAGTTACCTGCTAAGTGCACATCTATGGAATCCATTTGTCAACTCAGAAGAACAAGGCCAGCAGTTATGCTTGATTATACAGAATAAATACATAGTGTGAAAATTGAAATTAGACATGCTTATTAGAAACTGTGATGATTATTTCTATTCGAGAAGCAAATTAAATAAAACGCCTTATTGATCTAGATTGAATTTCAATTTGCTAAGGTTGGTGCCAGCCAACTTCTGTCCCACAATGTCTGAATAGAAACGCTTACAAGTCCAATAACCTATTCATCACAGGTGATAAAAAAAAAAAAGTCAATAAATTACTTTTTACTACAGGAGAAATTTCTGCTTTATATGCCAACAAAGAGTTGAAATGCCAGAAGCTGTTGAGGACTAAATTACTAAACACTTATTTTATCACATCAGAACGTTAATGCCACTGCTTGATTACAACAAGCAATCCAATTGCATGAATTTGGACTCCAAGGCACCCAGGCTTTTATATTCATTAGAAAAGTTATTGATTCTGGAAAGTTACCACTAATAAAACTACACTATTTTCTCAGGCATGTTATATAGGCACAGACAGATTATTTGATCAATGCTATTGAGCAAAGGCAAAGTACTCATTGCCTCTAATCTCTTTTCCCTCCCTTCTAAATTATACATTGGTCTCAACAGCAGCTTGATGAGTAAACATGGACCCTATGTGAGCCCAGAGTGGACCCCTCTGTGTATAACAGAAAGTTCTTATTTAGCCTCACACAGCTCTCTATGATTTTTGATAATAAAATTACAATGTTTTGATAAAAAATATTAAGAAAAACCTAAAGTTAAAAGGGACAATATGAAATTTTGTTAGTAAATTTGTACATTTATACAAAAGTACAATTTTGCTATGATTTGGCTTTTAGCAAAGTCATACACAAGTTATGCACTTGCATTGATCAGCTGCTTGAAGGTCTATAAGAAAATGTTTCTTTTTTTTCTATTTTTCTATGTATTTTTTAATTTTATTTTAGAGAGGGAATGAGAACACATGAGGGAGACAGGCAGTGGGAGAAAAGATAGACAGACTTTAAGCAGGCTCCACACTCTGCACAGAGCCTGACCCGGGGTTTGATCCCATGACCCTAGGATGTGAACCAAAATCAAGTTAGACACCCAACCAACTGAGCCACTGAGAAAATGGTGGGGAAGGAGGATCTTAGGTTCACCTTATACCACAGACACAACTAGAGTATAGCCACGTGAAGAACAGGAGGAGAGGGGGCAGACTCTCTAACTAGGAGTTAGAGAACCAAACTCCTAGTGAGAGTAACCACAAACAGAAGGGGCACCATAAGCAAGCAGAGGGTAGAATTGCAGAACCCAACCAGGTATCCTGAGCATGGGGGACCTGCCCTGTGAAGGCAAGTCCTTATAATATATGGCTTTTTCAAAAACTAGCAAGGCTTAATTCCAGTACTTGAAAAATCAGTGGGCTTGGCTCTGGGAGCACTGAAAGCAATAACAAATTGAAATTGCCCTTAAAGAGCCAGTATAACAAACAACCCCTCGGAGATACAGTATAGAAGCAGCAGTTTCAAAAGCACCTGGGGTATACATGAAGGGTTTTTTTTTTCCCATTCCCCAGATCATTTAATTCTATTGGATTTTCTCCTCAGCCTATAAAGATCTTCAAACATTGATCATCTTAAGATGGGGGGGGGATGGGACAAGCAAATAATATATTTCTAAAAGCCTTAACCTGTATTCAGCTATAGTCTTCTAACTATCACATCACATTTCTTTCCTTTTAGAAAAACCTCTGAGTAGAATTCCCATTCAGGCAGCTAACTTTGTCAGCCTCCAGATATCAGCTTAGCATGCTACCTTCTTTTTCTTTGGGTGGGGGAGGGAATTATTTTTTCCCAAATTTGTTGAGAAATAATTGATATATATTACTTTATAAAGTGCACAACATGATGGCTTTACCTGTATTGTGAAATTATTATCTCAACAGGTTTAGTTTCATCCGTCATCTCTTTGAGATAGAACTAAAAAACAAAAAAAAAAAACAGAAAACAATTTCTCCTTCTTATAAGACTTAGGATCTACTGTCTTAAAAACTTTCCTCTAGTCAGACAGCTGTATTAAGTACAATCATCATGCTGTACATTACATTCCTAGCATGTATTTGATTATCCCTCCCCCCACCTCCGACAGCCACAGGTCTGATCTATTTTTTTTAATGAATTTGTCTTGTTTTAGTTTTTTATTAGATTCCACAAGTGAGATCATCCAGTGTTTGTCTTTCTCTGACTTAGCAGAATGTCTTCAAAATCCATCCACGTTGTCACAAATAGTAGGACATTTCCTCATTATACACACACACACATATGTATATGTATATTAGGTTTTAAATTTTAATTCCAGAAGGCATACAGTGTTGTATTAGTTTCAAGTGTACAATATAGTAATTCTATCATTATTACCCAGTGCTCTTTATGAAAAGTATACTCTTACTCGCTTCATTTATTTCACCCATTCCCCCTCTGTTATGCTATATTTTAAATGTGTACACTCAGTTAAAGTCATTTTTCAACATTATTTTTTTCAACATTTTTTTCACTTGAGGCATACCTCACAGAATACAAGGTTCTAAAAGATACACATATAAAACATTCCATCCAAGAAAAATAGAATGCACATTTCTTCAAGTACACACAGAAGAATTAAATCACATGAAAAGAGACATAACAAGTATTACAGATTTAAGATACATGAAGACTTATTTACCAACCTCAGAAGTGCACTGAACAGGCAGGGTTCTTTAGGAGAGAGTTTTCCAAGAACAAAGGATCTGGTGGGCATCATTTCTTCCTTCTAACCTCCCATGGTAGCTAGACACCTGCAGGAACCTGCACAAGCATCTTCCACCTAGCTTGCTAACACCACAAACCCTGACCCCACATTTTCCTGCAGATTTGCCCCAATCTCCCTCATCCCCCGTCCCCAGGAAGGAGTTCCTTCGAAGTAGCTTCTGTACCATCTCATCCTGCAAGCAGCCTTAGCCAGGACTGCCAGCACTCCAGAGTGATTCCTGCTTTGGGCAGAGGGAAAAATGACACACAGAAGGGCAACAGCAGTGCAGACAGAGTGCCCTGTCAGACACTGCATCTGTAGCCCAAACAGATTGTCTGGGGGCAGGTAAGTAATCTGACTTTCTGTACCACCTGCCAACAAAAACCTCTCAAGGAATAGAATAGGGAGAATAGCTCTGCAATTTGGGGGTCATTGCATGTACCATAAATTGGGGGTGGGGTATTGTTTGCCTATAGGACCATCCCACCAATGAAAACCTCTCAGGACACAGCATAGGGAGAGAGAAAGTCCTGTGGTTTGGTATTATCACAGCCCCAGGAAATGTACTAAGGGGCAGGAATCCAATCTAAATGCTGATACTGCTCAACCCGTAAGTCCATGGTGGCTGCAGACTGGGTCCTTAAAAGCCCTGGGACCAAACCCTGCCCACAACAGGTAAAGTAGGCCATTGCAGCTGATTGGACTGAAGGCAGACAAGACTCAGCCAGAAAAGTAAGGCACATGCAACCCACATATGACACATCTATAAAGTGTCTTGGTTCAGATGAACAGAAGACATTGCACTACAAGGCACCCCAGGAACACTTCTTCAGAAGGCCACTACTTTCAAGATCAGGAGACGTAGTTGATTTCCTAATACATGGAAACACTCAAAGTTTTACAAAATGAGGAGACAGGAATATTCCCCAAATTAAAGAACAGGACAAAATCAAGAAAGAGAGCTAAATGAAAGAGTAATAAGCAATATGCCTGATAAAGAAATCAAAGTAATAGTCATAAAAATACTCACTGGACTTGAGAAAACAGTGGACAATCTCAGTGAGACCTTTAATAAAGAGATGGAAAATGTGAAAAAGAACCTGTCCAGGTTGAAGAACTCAAAAACTGAAATTAAAAATAAATTAGAAACAATCAAGAGCAGATTAGAGAAAACAGAAGAATGGGACAGCAAGCTGGAAGACAGAGTAATGGAAAGCAACCAAGCTGAACAGCAAAAAAGAAAATAATAAAAAAAAATACAGTATCAACCACATCATCAAGCATTATAAAAGTTGCATAATAGGGATCCCAGAAGAAGAGTGAGAATTGGGCACAGAAAAACTATTTGAAGAAATAATAGCTGAAAACTCCCTTAATCTGAGTAAGACAGATACCTAGATCTAGGAGGCACAGAGGTCCACATCAGTATATAATAACTAAAATGGTGAAATGTAGTGATAGGGAATTTTAAAATAAAAGAACATAGTTACATACAAGGGAAATTCCATGAGTCTGTCACTTGATTTTTCAGCAGAAACTCTGTAGGCCAGAAGCAAGTGGCATGATAGATTCAAAGTGCAAAAAGGAAAAAAGTCTGCAAACAAGAACGCTCACACATTTAGACTGTCATTCAGAATAGAAAGAGATCAAGTTTCCCAGACAAAAGTTAAAAGAGTTAATCACCATTAAACCAGCCTTACAAGAAATGTTAAGTGAATTCTTTCAGTAAAAATGATGGCCCTAAACAGAAGTAAGGAAATTAAGAAAGGAAAAACATTCACAGGTAATTACAAACATAATAAAAGAGGTAGGTTAATCACTTGTAAAACCAGTACAGAAGTTAAAACACAAAGCAGTAAAATCAATTATATAAATCAGGGTATTCACAGAATAAAATGATGTAAAATATAACATCATTTAGGGGAGTAAAAAATTTAGTGCATTTAGAATGGATTCAGACACTATCAACTTAATATAGACTGCAGTATTCCCAAGATGTTATATGTGAGTCTTAATGGCAACCACAAATCAAAAAGCTGTAATAGATACACAAAAAAGAAATAGAAAAAAATACAATTATATCATGAAAGCAAACTATCAAATCATAAAGGATGAGAGTAAGAAAAGAAAGGAACTAAAAGAAATAGAAAAACCACCATAAATCAAGTTAAAAAAATGGAAATAAGCATATACCTATCAATAATTACTTTGAATGTAAATGGATTAAATGCTCCATGGAAAAACACAGGATGCCTGAATGGGAGAAAAAAAGCAAGACCGATCAATATACTGCCTAGAAGAAGGTGACTCCAGACCTAAAGACATAGGCAGATTGGAAGTGAAAGGCAGAATACATTTAACATGAAAATGGAAGCAAAATAAAAAAACTAGGGTAGAACTACTTCTATCAAACAAAATAGAATTTAAAACAAAGAGTGTAACAATAGAGAAAGAAAGAAACGGCATAATGATAAAGGGAACAATCTAACACGAGGATATAACAATTGTAGATATTTATGGATCCTGTATGGGAGTGTCTTAACACATGAAACAACTATTAACAAACATACAGGAAGAAATTGTCAGTAATACAATAATAGTAGTATATTGTAATACCCCACTATCAATGGATAGATCATCCAGATAGAAAATAAAACAACAATGGTTTTGAATGATACACTGGGCTAGATGGACCTAACAAATATATTCAGAACTGTTCAAAAATAGTAGACTACACATGTTTTTCAAGTGTGCATGGAACATTTTCCAGAATCAACCACATGTTAGGTCACAGAACAAGTCTCAACAGATTCAAAAAGGCTGAAATCATACCATATGTATTTTTAGACTAGAACACAGTGAAATTAGAAATCAATCACAACAGGGGCACCTGGGTAGCTGAGTTCAGGTCATAATCTCACAGTTTGTGAGTCTGAGCCCTGCATAGAGCTCTATGCTGGCAGCTCAGAGCCTAGATCCTGCTTTGGATTCTCTGTGTGTGTCTCTTTCTGCCCCTCCTCTGATTGTGCTCTGTCTCTCAAGAATAAATAAACATTAAAAAAAAAAAAAGGAGGATGGTCAAAAAAAATCAATCACAAAAAAATCTGCAAGGAACATAAATACATGGAGACTAAATAACTTGCTATTAAATAATGAATGGATTAACCAAGAAATCAAAGAGGAAATCAAAGAATACATTGGCATAAATGAAAAAGACAAAGTTCTAAAATCTTTGAGATGCAGAAAAAACTATTCTAAAACTTATACAGAGAAAAAAAAAACATAACCCAAAGCCAGTAGAAAGAAGGGAATAATAATAATCAGAGCAGAAATAGATGAAATGGAGACTAAAAAGCAATAAAATAGATCAGTGAAACCAGGAACAGTTTCTTTAAAAAGATCAATATTGAGAAAACTTTAGTCAGACTCAACAAAAAAAGAAGAGTGAGGATCCAAATTAAAAAAATCAGAAATAAAGGAGGATAAATAAACTGACACCACAGAAATCCAAAGATTATTAAGAGAATACTAGGAAAGAAGTATAAGCCAAGAAATTGGACTATCTAAAACATGTGGATAAATTTCTAGACATATATAATCTTCCAAAACTGAACCTGGAAAAAATAAAAATGTGAACAAACTAATTACTAGCAATGAAAAACTCCCAACAAACAATAGTCCAAGACCAGATGGCTTCACAGGTTAATTCCCCCAAATATTTGAAGAAGAGTTAGTAACTATTCATCTCAAACTACTCCCCCCCCCAAAAAAAAAAGAGGATGGAAAGCTTCCTAATCCATTCTGTGAGGTCAGCATTACCCCAATGCCAAAACCAGGTAAAGACACTACAAAAACAAACAAAAAAACTACAAACCACTATGTCTGATGAACATAGATGCAAAAATCTTTGACAAAATATTAGGAAACCCAATCCAAAAGTATTTTAAAAAATCATTTACCATGATCAAGTGGAATTTATTTCAGAGATACAAAGATGGTTCAATATTGCAGATAAATCAACATGATACATCACATTAAGAAGAGGAAGGATAGAAGCACCTAGGTGGCTCAGTCAGTTAAGTGTCCAACTTTTGCTCAGGTCATGATCTCATGGTTCTTGGATTAGAGCCCTGCATCAGGCTCGGTGGACAGCTTGGAGCCTGGAGCCTGTTTCAGATTCTGTATCTCCTTCTCTCTCTGCCTCTCCCTTTCTCTCTCTCTCTCTCTAAAATAAAAATTTAAAAAAAAAGAGGAAGGATAAAAACCACATGATCATCCCAATATATACAGAGGAAACATTTGACAGAGTACAGTACCCATTCATGGAAGAACTCTCAACAAAGTATGTTTGAAGAGACTATACCTCAAAATAATAGAGACAACTTATGGAAGACCCATAGCTAATATTAGGCCCAGTGGTAAAAAAACTGAAAGACAATGAAGTTCACTCTTAGTTTTGTTCAACATAGTACTGGAAGTCCTAGCCACAACAATCAGACAAGAAAAAAAATAAAAATCATCCAGATTCATAAGGAAAAAATAAAACTTTCACTATTTGCAGATGACATTATACTTTATGTATTAAATCCTAAAGATGCCACTGGGGCGCCTGGGTGGCTTAGTCGGTTAAGCGTCCGACTTTCGCTTAGGTCATGATCTCGCGGTTCGTGGGTTCGAGCCCCGCGTCGGGCTCTGTGCCGACTGCCAGCTCAGAGCCTGGAGCCTATTTCAGAGTCTGTGCCTCCCTTTCTCTCTGACCCTCCCCTGCTCACGCTGTGTCTCTCTCTCTCTCTCCTAGAAATAAATAAAACATTAAAAAAAAAATCCTAAAGATGCCACCAACAAGCTCAACAGTTAAAAAATAATATAAAGAATTATGTTGTATTTTTATACACTGATAACAAAGTAGCAGAAAGAGAAATTAGGAAAACAATCCCATTTTCTCTCACAACAAAAAGAAGAAATACAAACTTAAGTGTAAAATTAACCAAAAGGGTGAAAGACTTGTACTCTGAAAACTATGAAACACTGATGAAAGAAATTATAGGTGACACAAAGAAATGGAAAGATATTTCATGCTCATGAATTGGAAGAACGAATATTGTTAAAATATCCATCTACCTATTGCAGTCTTGGATTTAATGCCATTTTTATCAAAGTACCAAAAATATTTTTAACAGAAGTAGAACAAATATCCTAAAATTTGTATGGAACCATAAAAGACAAACAGCCAAAGCAGTCTTGATAAAGAAGACTATAACTGGCACTATCACAACCCCAGGTTTCAAGATACACTACAAAACTGTAGCAGTCAAAACAATATAGCAATAGCAGAAAAGAGACATGTACATATCAGTAAAACAGAATAGACAGTCCAGAAATAAACCCACACTTATATGGTTATTTAATCTGTGACAAAGGAGGTAAGAATATACAATGCATGAAAGACAGCTGTTCAACAAATGGTGTTGAGAAAACTGGACAGCTACATGTAAAAGAATGAAATTTGACCTAAATGTGAGACTTGAAACCAAAAAACTCCTAGAAAAAAAAAACATAAGCAGTCATTTCTTTGAGATCAGACATAGAAACATTCTTAAAAGATACATCTCTTCTGGCAAGGGAAACAGGAAGCAAAATTAAAATATGGACAACACCAAAATAAAATGGTTTTGCACAAGGAAGGAAATCATTAACAAAATGAAAAAGCAATCTACTGAATAGAAGAAATTTACAAATGATATATCCTATAAGGGGTTATTACACAAAATAAACAACTTTTATAAGTCAACACACATACACACAAAATAATCCAATAGGCAGAGGACCTGTATAGACATTTTTCCAAAGAGACATACAGATCTCCAACAGACACATGAAACGATGCTCAACCTCACTAATTATAAGGGTAGTGAAAATCAGAACAATGAGTTACCTGTCACCTCACATCTGTCAGAATGGCTAAAATAAAAAACACAAGGTATAGCCATCCTGGGTGAGGATGTGAAGAAAATGTATCTCTTGTGCACTGATGGTGGAAATGCAAATTTATGTTGCCACTGTAGGAAACAGTATGAAGACTCCTCAAAAAATTAAAAATAGAATTACTACACAATCCATTAATTCCACTACTATTTATACCCTAAGAAAATGAAAATATTAATTCAAAAAAATCACCCCTATTTTTATTGTAGCATTATTTACAATAGCCAAATATAGACACAATCCAAATCTACTTTAATAGATGAATGGATAAAGAAGTGGTTATATATAAAATGGAAAGAATGAAATCATGTCAATTGCAACAACATGGCTGGATATAGAAAGTTACTTAATGCTAAGTGAAATAAGTCAGTCAGAGAAAGACAAACACTGTATGATTTCAATGATAATGGGTAAGTTAAGAAGCAAAACAAATGAATAAGAAAATAGAGACAAAGAAAAAAAAGGAACATAGTGAGGAAACTGCTGGTTACCAGAGACTAAGTGAATTGGGATGGGTGAGATAAAGGGGATTAAGAGGCACAAACTTCCTGTTACAGAATAAGTCAGGGAGATAAAAAGATAGCACAGGGAATGTAGTCAATAAGATTGTAAAAATATACTTTGGTGACAGATGATGATTACACTTGCTGTGGTGAGCAATGAGTAATGTATAGAATTGTTGAATCATTATATTATACATTGGAGATTCCTAACACTATATGTTAATTACACTTGAATAAAAAGATTTTAAATCAGTATTAATGTAAGGATAGTGTGCTACAGTAGATATAAAGATTGGAAATGTCATAAAAAATCAATATGGATATGTTAGTTACTTGTTATATTTTTTTAGAAAATCTGGTTTTAATCATTCTGTGGTTGTTTTCATTTTATTAAAATATTAGAGTCATCTTGCCAATGTCCACAAAAATCCTGCTATTTTAATTGGAATTGCATTAAATCTACAGATGAATTTGAGTAAAAAATATCATAATAACACTGCTTTTTCAAAGTCAGTGAACAAGGACATACCTCATCAAGTTATTTACCACTTTACATTCTCTTAGTCATATGTGTAGCTTCCACTTTGAAAATTTTTCCACACCTTTTGTTGAATTTATCTATAACATAAATTTTTGATGCTCTTAATACAAGGTATGTTTAACTTTTTTGTTTTCTAATTATTTTTCACTCATATATTTAAATGGGATAGATTTTTGTACATTGGGAATGTGTCTTACAGTCTTGCTATTGCTACATTCATTCATTACTTTTAATAGGCTTTTTCTAGATTTCTTAGAACTTTTTGTGTGCAGGAAGAAAAAAGTAAATGAAAAATCAAACCACCTACTGAGAGACAATGATTTTAACATGTATCTGACACAGGACTTATATCCAAAAGATATAAAGCATTTTTACAACTACTTCACCACAACCACCACCACCACCATAATAGTAATAAAAAGAACACTTGCAAATAGGCTAATGTTTGAAACAGATGCATAATGATGTAAGATATATGAACCACAAGCAGATGAAAAGCTGTTCAACATTATTAGTTATCAGAGAAATGCAAATTAAAATCTCAGAGCTATCAGTACACACACTACATTGACTAAAATCAAAAATCCTAAAAAATCTCAAGATTTTTCAAGGTTGGGGAGTTGTCAGAATTCTTACATGTTGCTGATGAATTTGTAAATCATACAGCCACTTTGGAGAGCTCTTTAGCAATTCCATAATCTTAACCCAAAGAAATGCAAATGCATGCCCACTAAAATACTTATATAGAAGCGCTCACAGTGGCTTTATTCATGGTAGCCCCAAGTAGGAGACAACCCAGTGTCCATCAGGCCATGAACATGACAAACAAATCATGATATGTGCATACAACAAAATAAAAGGGACAAAGTACTTTTGTTTCAGATGTCTTTTCTAAGAAGATGGATTTTTTACAATTCAGTAAAACAGTGTTTGCTAGAAAAATGAACATTCAGTATGTTTATTTCAACGTTTGGTATAATAGTCATTTTGAATTATATGTTTTGGTGGTATTTAAGAACACTGACTTTTTTTTTAACTTTTAAAAAAATGTTTATTTATTTTTGAGAGAGAGAAAGACAGAGACAGAGTGCAAGCTGGAGAGGGGCAGAGAGAGAGGGAAACAGAGAATCTGAGGCAGGCTCCAGGCTCTGAGCTGTCAGCACAGGGCCCGACATGGAGCTTGAACCTGTGAACTATGAGATCATGACCTGAGCTGAAGTCAGAAACTTAACCAACCAAGTCACCCAGGCACCCTCCAAAAACAGACTCTTGAGGCAGACTGCTTAGATTTGAATCTTGCTTTTCTCTTATGGATAATAATTTTCTCTCTCACTGCCTAAGGTTTGTACCTATAAAATGATTATAATAATAATAGTTGCCACAAAAGATTATTGCATTAAATTAATTGGTATGGTTAAGCAGGTTTCAAACATTAGCAAATCAAAGTATTGTTTAAGGCTAGATTTTAAGTATTATTAAACTTTCTGTATGTCCTGGTTTTCATGTTTCTTGTGTCCATATATTCTTTCTCTGGATCCTTATGAAGTGATTAAAGTTTTTAACTTTTGGCTCCTTAACTGTTAGGACCCTATGTCTTGCATTATAATGTTTTAATAGTTAGATTTACAAGTTGAGCTTGTATATATAAATTCTAAAGTTAATAAATATCTTTACTGGGGCACCTGGGTGGCTCAGTCACTTAAGCCTCCTACTTCGGCTCAAGTCATCATCTTATAGTCCATGGGTTCGAGCCCTGCATCAGGCTCTGTGCTGACAGCTGGGAGCCTGGAGCCTGCTTCAGATTCTGTGTCTCTCTCTGCTCCTCCCCATTTATGCTCTGTCTCTGTCTCTCAAAAATAAAAAGTTAAAAATATTTAAAAATAATATCTTTACTTCTCCTTAAATTCAAAGACTGTGAAGTCTTATTTCCCATCACCCTTAGAGCACATTTATAGTTGTCAAATTTTTTAAAATTTCTAGTTTGTGTTAGAACCTGCAAATAAACATTATAAGATTTTATTAAAAATAGATTTATCCTTCTGTTCCTTATTCTCCCGTCTTTGATTGGTTTTAGACCTGGTACTTTTCTTCCTCTATGTAAATTCAAGTTTCTATTTGGTATAATTTTTCTTGATCTCCAAGAGCTTTTTCACTGTTCTTTTACTGCAAGTCTACTAGTGACAAATTATTTCAGCCTTTGTTCCTGAAAAAATCTCTACTTCACCATCATTTTTGAAGGATGGTTTTTCTGTTTGCTAGTTATATAGTTCCAGGTTGACATTTTTTTTAAAATGTTTTTTCATTATCTTTTGTCTGGCTTTATTTCTGTTGAAAAGCCTCAGTCTTTGTTCCTCTGTGTGTAATTTGTCTTTTTTTTTTTTCTCCGGGAACTTTAAAGTTTTTCTCTTTATCACTCATTTACAAAAATTTCAGTTTGTGATGAATTATGGTATTTTTTTGTTGGTTTGTCCTGACTTTAGTTTGCCGAGTTTGTTGGATTAGGGAGTTTATGATTTTCATTTAACCAATGAAAGATTTAGTCATTATTTGGTAAATATTTTTCTTCCTTTGCAACTTCCCTCTGGGATCCCACTGACATGTGTGTTATATGATTTCTGTTTTCTCCCTAGTCTCTGAGTGGCTGTTTTCAGTCTCCCCCCATCACACGATTCATTTTTAATAGTTCCTGTTGTGATATCTTCACATTTATTGTTTTTTCCATAGTTTTTAATTTGTTTTAAACCTACTTAGTGAATGTTTCAAATTAGATACTATATTCTTTAGCTTTAGAAGTTGCATTTGGTTCTTTTTTTTAATAGCTTCCTTTATTTTTTTTTTTCACTTACCGTGTTTTAAATTCTTAGAGAACATTTGAAATACCTATCTTAAGGCTCTTATCCACCATCTCTGTTTTTTCCACATCTGTTTCTATTGACTGATTTTATCCTAGTTATGTCATATTTTTTTACCTGCCTAGCAATTTTGATTGAATGCTAAGATTTATTAATGTTCTACTACTGAGTGTCCGAATTTTGTTACCTTTCTTTAAAGTGTTGACATTATTTTAGCAACTATTTAAATTACATGTAGATCAGCTTGATCATTTGAAAGCTAGTTTTCAAATTTTCTTAGGTTTAGATTTTCACCCTTAGTATTCCATTCTTTCCGTCAATAATTATGGTAAGTTACATGGCAGAGAGGCTTTGCAGATGTAATTAATGTTATTAGTCAGTTGACCTTTAGATAGTAAGATTATCTTAGATATTCCAGGTGACCTTGAACTAATCAGATGAGCCTTTAAAAGATGAAGCAGAAAGGAAAGTAAGAAAGATTATAAGTACAAGAAAGATTGAATATGCCATTATTGGCTTTGAATATGAAGGAGACCACAAGCTGAGGAATGTGAGAAGCCTCCAGAACCTGAGAATAATCCCCATCTAATAGCACAGAAGCAGAGACCTCCTGCCTACAAAATGGAACTGAATCTGCTAACAATCTAAATGAGCCTTGAAACAGATTTTTTCCCAGAAGCTCCAGACAAGAGTGCAGATAAGTGGGCACCCTTGTGAGACCATAAGCGGAGAACCCAGTTAACACACACTATGCCCCAACTTGTGATCCATAGAAACTATAAGAAATGGACATTGCATTATTCAGTTAAGTTTGTGGTAATATATTATGGCAGCAATAGAAAACTAATATATAGCCTCAGGGACAACTAATTTCAACATGTTTTGTGAATCTTTTACTGTCGCCATGATATAAACAACACACCTACTCATATGCACATGCACACATACATGTAATCTCAGAGCTCTCAATTTGTGGTCGTTTAGATAGGCTCTTTCTCTGCTTTTAGTGCCTTTGATTATCAGCATTCTCACTGAGCCTTGCCATTAGTTTGTATCATGTTATATTAATCCTCTCTATTGTATGTCACCCTCAGCATTTTGTTTTACTTTTTTTCTTCCCCACTTCTTTCTCTTTCTGTGTGTGTGATGCTTCTCACAGTCCCTTGGTTTACTCTTAATCCAATAACATAATTATATACACAGTTAATTAAACAACATGTGTATATTTTTCTTCTCAGTCAAGAAAACACATTGCATTACATGAGGTGTTTATATTTTCATTGCATATGGACTGCAGAGTGGCATGTGGATGCCTCTCTAACGTTGGATAACTTAACAAAAAATCACTTACTAGTGGTGCATGACACTTGAGATTGAAGAAAATTTGGCTTCTGAGAAACTGAATTATTACCGTATTTGGTTTTGAGAATTAGATTTGATATGGTTTTACTTTATTACCATCAAGAGAAAGGTTATATTAACACCAACACTCATAATTTAAATGTGGTTTTAAGTGCTTTGTTGACAGAGGGATTATAATGCATCAGTCTGCATGTTTATGTGAATTGAAAATTTTATGTTTTCCTTTTTTTTCTATGTAGCTTGCTCCATCTTGTAATGATGAATACAAGCCATAAGTTTAAGAGTCACTATAGATTTCATTCTGTTGTTTACATCCAAGTACTGGTTCATCCCTGAGAAAGTTCATGTTTTCTGGTATCTTTACTATTGACCCGAAAGTGGTGAAATAGATTTGATTATTAAGAACTATATATTAGCTGCTATACCAAAAAAAAAAAAAAAAAAAAAAAGGCAAAACTTTTAACTATATACACTTTTCAGAGGTCTAACTTGCCCTTTGGAGGAAGATGTTTCTCCTATCCCTGGCATTTGCTGTGAAGAGCTGCCTTTCAAGAGCACCTTGAGTGCTCTCAGAACAGATTTGCTCATTTTTGGATCCTTACATTGGCACAGTCCTTCATGAAGAGAAGGTCCTCAGGAAATTGTTCTGAATAAACCTTTTAGGCATTTGCACTCATTTGTTGTTTAGAGGATAATTTTGAAACTGTTGAGTAAATTTGGCAAACAGGAACATTTTGACATTTTAACAGAATCTGATCTGCAGATTCCGTTGACACCTGGAAATAACTGTCACTACGTGTGTGTGTGTGTGTGTTAGGAGGAACAACACCTTTGTTTCCACAAAATGAAACTTTGAACTCTAATACAATCAATGTATGATTGAAGTTTATGCTTCTTAAAAACACTGATTTATTTGAAACCTGTTTTAGTTTGGCTAGGGTTTGTAGTTGGAGCAATCATTAACTAATGTAGTGCGAATGAGCTTATAAAATATAACTCTATGAAATAAAATATTTTTATTAAAGCTAGACGAAGTCAAAGACATTTGGTGTTTTCATTCTCCAAAGAAAGGACCTAAAATGTGGTCTCTTAAGTTATCAAAAAAGCCTATTTTAATACAGTTTGGAAATATTTTATCTACCCAATATTTATTCTTTTATGAGACTAGTTCTACAGAGAGTCATCTTCTTTTATGAAAATAACTCAGCAAAAGTCATTTTTCTTTCCTGTTGACATTTAAATCTTAGTATCCACATCTTTATTGAGTCATATTTAGCTGATCGTGTTTATGAAGCTAATCTGTAAGGTTAAAAAAAAGAAGAGAATATATGCATAGTATTTAAAAGATAGCACTAACAAAATCACTGCTATATTTAAAAAATAGAGTATAACAATGCTAAATAGCTTACTATACTCTAAACATTTCAAATGTATTAGTTAAAAAGTAAATCTATTAATGTTTTTCCCAGAAATTCGTTATTGCATTGGATTCCTCTAATATGAGCATAGTTTAGATGTATTATTAAGATACTGGTTGAGAAAATTCTCAGTAGTTATTTAATTTATTCTAATTAATAAATGCCTATATTCTAAATGTGTTTGTTGATAAGGCTCCCCAGGCTCTGATTCAGTAATTTCATACAACAATCATATATCAAATGACTACCGTATGTCAAGCCCTGTTCTGAATATTGAGAAAACAATAAAACATTCAAATTCATACCCTCAAGCTATATTGTAAGAAAGGATATAGGCAATGTACAATGTACAGACATATAGTAATGTCAGGTAATGATAACTTTGAAAAGAACAATCAACAAACATATGGGATAGACACAGGCAAGTAGAGAGACATGGGCGTGGCCAGGGAAGAACTGTCTAAGGAGGTACTATTTGAGTAGACGACTAGAAGTGCCAGGACAGAGCCTGCAGACTCCTGAAGAGGGAGGGTCCAGGGGGGGAGCAGCAGTTTGTCAGGCAAGATGGTGTGTCTGAGGATGAGGGAGGAGGCCTGCATGGCTAATGTGGAGGGAGAACATGGGAAGGAAGAGGGAAATGAGGTCAGCAAGGAAGCCAGTCATTTTTAAGTCATCCTTTCTATAGAGTGAGGTTCCAAAACTTTTAAAGAAATTAAGTCATGTTCTCATTTCAAACCCATCAGCAGTCTTCACTGCTCTCAGCTAAAGACTCAATGACCACAGCACATAGAACTGTTCCTTTCATTAGCTTTACTTTACTATAGCTTCCTGATCCAGCCTCTCCCTTTTCCTTTCATTCAGTATTGCAGATATACCAAACCAATTATACCTTCAAATGTGGGCTTTCTTAGTTCAGAATGTTCTACTTTTCCTCTTATTTTTACACACTGTTTATCATCTTCTTATGAGAAGCTTCTCTAATTTCCCAAGTCTAAGTTATATGCCCTCCTATGGTGCCCTAAGCCTTGAGCACTCACCTATTATAGAAGTATCACATTGTCTTGTAATTGCCTATTGACTTATATATTTCTTCCATTGTACAATAGGTACCCTAAAGCCAGGGACTTTTTCCCTATAATTTTATCCTCAGGACATAGTATAGTACAAGGTTCATACTAGGAGCTTGATAAATGATAGAACATTACATGAATAAATGAAAATTATTACACAGCAGAGAATAAAGTTTCTACAGAAACTATGTAGAATGAAAAGAGCACAAGGTTTGGGGAGTGCCACTATTTAAGGAATGAAGAGGAACAAAAAACATGAGGAAAACTACAAAAGGAATGGCCATAAAGATGCAAGGAGAATGTGCAGTGTACTGAATCGCAGTGGTCCAGGAAAAATAGAATTTTGAGAAATGGATGATAGTGTCAAACGGATATAAAAGTCAAGAATAATGACTGTAAAATGTCTAATAGATTTGGCAATTAAAAAGATATTGATGATTTTATGAGAGCAGTTTCAGTATGTTCATGGATCCAGAAGCCAAACGATAGAGTAATAGTATAGTAAATGGGACAGAAGGATTTGATGACAGCACAGCTTTGCTATAACATGGAAAGAAACATTTTGTGTTCTGTGTTATCCTACCCACCACCTTCTACAGATGATGAATTCTGGGAACTAAGCGATGTTTAATTCCCTGAGTGGCTAGGTCATGACTCTTTAACATCACTGAAAATGATGATGGATGTTGCAAATTTGGATGAGCCTGCAGAAGAGACAAGAGAAAGAAAGAAATGTAGAAAAACTCTGAAGAGGGAGAGTTCTCAAGTCAGAGCGCTTTGAAAGATTAGATCAAACAAAGGTTCACTGGGGTGATGGGTGGCACTTTGATACTGGAACAGAGAGATTGAGAAGAGATACCTATCCATGGTGGCTGTGAAACTCCACTTCACAGGTTTAGAGTTACTGACCTAGAGTCTGGCTCATGAGCTTTGAAATCCATCTTGTAGTTGGGCTGTGAATGCACATGCCATGGGCTGCTCTCAGCCAGTGCCTGAGGGCAGCAGGGATGCTAACTAGCCTCTTCCAGGGAGGCATGAGCTCACCATGGCCACCTTTGGCTCATGTCTCCCCAGTGGCCTTGATGCAATTTGTTGAGGCTGGACGACTGCCTCAGATGCTTTCCATAGTCTTCTCTGAGCCCTTTACCATTTTCTTTCATTTTTACCCCAAATCCTTGCATATTTAATCATGCATTAATGGTTGCTTTCCAGAGGACTCAGACTAACAGTTGAATTGCTATGCTGTTTGTGACACTGCCTCTCCCATTTGTGTTCCAAATATACTTAATATAGTGTCAATTTCTCACCGAAGCTCACTGAAACAGGTTCTTTGTGCAGGGAGGGATAAAGTGAAATGATGACAACGGTTTGGGAATGCCATAGGTTAAGGATAGAAGCTGCTCACAGCACAGAGTCACATGTAGATTACGCAGTGATATGAAGTCCCCCACAGAAGTAAAACTAGGAGTATCAAGGTGAAGCTTCTTAATGCTGAAGATGCAGTTATGTCATCCTGGAATCTTATTTTACATCTCGAAAGAAAAGATGTGTTCCTGATGGCAAAATATCCAAAAAGTAGAAGGAATATAATAACATAGTAATAAAACAAAATAATACTGTATAGGGTATAGCTTCAAATATTCAAAGGATATATGAGCCACAGGGCACTTTTGTGACCGCTTACTATCATCTCCTAATTATAAATATAGGAAATGGACAGCAAGTATATGACTTGCTCAAGGTGTTGCAGACTGCAGTCAACGAGCCAGAAACAGAAGCCATTTCTGCTCCTGTATCTGGCAGACAACTGTGGTCTGGTGCTCTTTGGAACACACTAGTGAGAGAAACTGTAGCCCACTGAGATCCCACAAGATCAAATATACAAACAGAAATACGAGTAGATCCAGACATAAAGAACTACATTCACATATATTTCCCTTTTAGATAATAGTATACATTGTTAATTGAAGGATAACTATATGCCTTGCCCTTACTATACATGGACTCGGGGATTCCTCAAAAAACTTACAAGAGGTAAATAATCTTCCATAAAAATGAATCACCCAAGGTTACATGGTACCCAAGTTTATACAGCTAAGCCCATTTCCTCCTAAATTCAAATTGGGGACTGGCTAATGAACCTGAGGTATCTTTTGAACTTATTAATTTGCTGTCTGAAAGCCTTTCTAAATTGACTTTAGATACTTATGCATACTTATTTTTTCATATAATTTATCACAGGAAAAAAGTAACAGATGCATTTAATGGATTTGAAAACATTTAAACAGGTGGACCTCAAAATATATGAAATGACCATATTGCTATTGTTTACTCTAGTTTCCCTTTTTTTCTGTTTTTTTTCCCCAAAAAACCCAAGCGTCAAACCCTATGAAAACTTAAAACAAAGTGGGATTTGTTTTATTATGTGCCTTAATATAAACAATTTTTTTAAAGGGTTGATTTATGCAGTGACCAAAATACTAATTCTAAACAATAAAGGCAGATGTTACAAACTGGACAAGATCTGGGAATGTACTGGACTGTCTTGCAAATAAGCCTCTTTTGTTCAAGTACAAAAATTCGATTCAAAACTTCATTTTAATATACATTTCTGACTTGAGCACTGCTAGTAAATATTAATACCTTTGTCTAACAGTGTTAGTTTTCTTTCTGCAACTCTCCTGATTATATGTTTTATTGAAGCATTTCACTGTTATCAAGAGAAGAAAGAGTGCAATAAACCATGTTTTCAGAAATGCATGGCCACAGGCCAAAAAGTTAAGTAAACTAATGTTTTCCCCCTCTTTCTTTGTGCTATGCTATAGCCTTCCTTAATTTTAAAACTCTACTGTTCTTACTTTTACAATTTATGATATAGTTAACTCTATGCACGTTCTGTAGCAAGGTAGACCAGAATTTTCTCATCCCACATCTCTTATACTGTGACCTGCACTTTTACCTCTTCAACCATAGATATCTAAGGTAATAAATAAGGTGATTGAAAAGATGAGGACACAGTTAGAGAGGTAATAATGTCCTGAAAGTTTGTGTTAGCATTTTTGGCCAGAATCAGCAAGAGGAAGTTTCTGTGCCTGGTAGATGTATCCCTGTAAGTTCTGAAGGAAGAGCAGATTGCTGTCATATTTTCATGACGTGAAGTTGGAAGCCATATTCTTCTAGGTTTAATAAGGGAAGGCCCACATGAAACTGAATGGCAGGGCTTCCAAGATGGGGGAAAAGAGAAAAAAAGTGCAACTCCATGGTGACACCAAAGAGGCAAAGAGACTGAAGGAGGAACTGTGAAGTGTGGGAGAAAGAATGCAGGAGCCAATGCAGTAGACCTGCTATGGAATAATAGATAAGGAAATTCAGGAAAAGGCATTTTGAACTATTTTCTGCATTCTTTGTGTGTATTTGATTTTGTAACAGACGTACGTTTTCCTTCCTGGCATGGGATTCTACCCTCCTTCCTTTTTAAATGTCATGCCCATGAAAGTGTTGAGTAGGATAGGAATTTAGGTATCACATCCAACCTTTTGATTTTAGACATGAGGAAACTTAAAGAAGTAAAGAGATTTCCCCAAATTTGTAATATCAATATTAGTGAATCCAGGACAAGAACCCATCTGACCTCCAATTTGAGTTTTCTTGCTGCAATAAGTTGTCTTATTCTGGGATGCTCTAACAGAACGCCATTGCTTCTCACAGTCTGGAGGCTAGAAAACCAGAAATGGAGGGGCTGGCAAATTTGGTGTCTGGTGAGAATCCACTTCCTGGTTCATGCATCACTATCTTGCTGTGTTTTCACACTCTGGAAGAGGAAGGAGTTCTGGGGCTCTGTTTTATAAATCCTATTCAAGAAGGCTCTACTCTTATGACCTAATCATCTACCAAAGGCTCACATCCGAATACTATCATATTGGTATTTAAGATTTCAGCACTGGAATTTGGGAGGGGATGCAAACATTCAGTTTATAATAGAAGGTATTTTTTTTTCTTTGATGAAACCAACCAGTAAAACAAACCAAACAAGCAAACAAAAAACCCTAGTTTCGAAGGTGATCCATACACTACTTTAAACAATGGAGTAAGGGAAAGTAAGACAAGAAGCTATTGAGTCCTCCAGCTGCCTTAGAGAGTTGACACAGTTGGTGAACACGGGTGGATATACAGGTGGCATGTGAGAATTCAGGGATGGAGAATAGTTACAGAGAGGGAAAAGGAAAGAGAGAAAAAGGATGACCACAAAAATCAAGAAAACCTCTAGTAGGTGATATGAGTAGGAGTATTTGGGAAAGAAAGAAATGCCGACCAGGCTTCCTATAGAGCTATCTACACAAAGAACTTTCTATGCAAAGCACTGGGGTGGTCATTGGTCTGGTGTTATGCTCTTTTCTGTATCACAGGGGCAGGATATCTGCACACTACCTTTAACAGACTCCTTTAGGGCAGATTTATAGTAAGCTGCTCATAAAGGGAGACACTGGCAATAGATTAGGAGGTGAGAAGGACAGACCCATGTTTTCAGCCAATGTTTCACTCCTGGCAGTGCACTTGGCAAGTGACAAGTGAGTGCCAGCCTGGGGCCCTGCATCAGCAGCACTGGATGCTCCAGTAGCTTTGTTAGCCCAGCGCTGCTGGGCTCTGACTCCTGCAGTGTCACAAGGAGTGTGGGCTCCTGGGCTCCATCAGCAGTGACTCTGCATCCGCAGCAGAACAGCCACGTGGACACGGGGTCACACTATCTCCCTTTTGTGTTCTTAGCCCCAGGAGTAGTCATGGCATCCTGTAGTTACTAATAGCATAAATTCTGCAGTTACCGATATCTAGGGGAACTTACCCCTTCTTTCTTTTTTGTTTTTGTTGATGCATTTTTTTTTGGTTACTTTTATAACCAATTTTCTAATCAAATCTGTCTGAAATACCTGGAGTTGGTTTTGCTTTCCTAACTGAACACGCATAGACACAAACAATGTATATTCCTACATCCTGCTCTCAAAAATAATACAGGAAAGCTTTAAGTTATTCACCAAGTGTTATGTTTTCTGGGACAGTGACAATATACAAAGACTAATTTATGTGAAGCCCCGGAATCCGCCAGCTTATATTTTTATTATGCCAATTTCTGTAGAGTATATAAACAATGAATGCAAATATTACTCTTATGATTAAGTAGCTATGCATTTTCATATTAGAGTTCATTGTGTTACTTTCTTAGTACAAGTTATTTCTGGAAAGACTTATGCATATGTGTATATACTGTGCAGTATAGCAGGTCAGCTCCAGGTAGGCTGGCAGCAATATACCACATGAACATAAGGAATTTCCTAAATATGTTTACTTGAGCCAAATGGACGCTGCAGTTATACATGGTTGGAGATTTACTAAGATATATGGAGCACAGAGTGGTTTAGCTTTATTTGCTGAGTACGGGAGGAGGACACAGTGAGGGGCACAGAGAGATTCTAAGAGGCATACAACTGTCATTTGGAGGGGGCAGGAGCCAGCACTGAGCAGAGTGGTTCCCTGGAAAAGATGAAGGGAGACTTTTGAAAGACAGGACACACAGATCAACCAAACAAACAAAACAAGTGAGGTGACAGGAAAGCCAGGGACCTGTTCAGTTTATCTGTGTGACTCAGCATAGACAAGTAGGTATGTAATAGCATGATGAAATTTTTTGGCATTGATGATAATGATGTTGATGATTTTGAATACAAACATACTATGATTACGATGATCTGTTCAAAGATTATGCTATGGGGAAAAAACACCAATTTTGATGGTCTCTCTCAATTGGAAGTCAAGAAAACTCAGGATACTCCCCCATTTACTTTTGGTTGATTGAACAATTGAAAAGCAGTCACTATAAAACCTAATATCTAAGTCCTTCATAAGCATAATGATATTTTAAATTTCACTTGGATAAATTTTCATCCCAAACTGTATTCTATTGCTTCATAGGAATGTATTAAAAGCATTTCAAAGATTAATGAAAATAATGAAGCGTACATAGCTTGAATATACATGTCTCATATTATCATTGGTTGGCAGTCTTATTTCTGAAAACAAACAAAAGGTCCTAGGATACAAGCATAGTTGAGAGCACATTTTGAGCTATTCCACTGTTCCAGAACCCTGCAGAAGGCAAAGTGAAGAGACGGTGGAGAGAGATGCATGAGAAATAGGGACATTTTAGAAGTCCAGAGAACCTTCTCTTACCTACCCCTGCCTGTTCCCTTCCTCCAAACCTTTCTCCTGTCAGGGCCTTCTCTCAGATCTGTCTCTCTCTAATTGAAAGGATAGGAAAGAATTTAGGTTGTTACTGTCATACTTTTAAAAGAAAAGTTAAGCAATTCAGCCAGCAAAATAGAGTTTATTCAGAAATGGCAGACAAACTGCAATTTGGGACAAGCAAACTATGGCAAACCACAGGCAAGTCCAGAGAACAAAGGAAGAGAATGTCCTTTTATAGAGGAAAGGAGGAAGTTGGGCAAGGGGGAAGGGGTGGTTGTTTGAACAGAAGTTCATTGAAGGAAAATGAGAGTTCAAAGTGGTGATGGTTTTTCATTGGCTGCCAGGGATTGCAGCTTGCTGGAGCCAAGTGGAAGGAAATCTTCCTCTTCTTGCTGAACTATGCAAGTTGCAATGAGTGATACCTGCATGAGAGCCCTCCCTTCATGGTTTCCTGCTTCCAGTTTTAAGTTAGGCTTTCTTCTACATTTTCACATTAGTAATCTATACAGGGATAACTAGCTTGCTTTGTTCCTAAAAGTTTCAGGCCTTAATCCATAAGCATAGGTGAATGGTAAGCAGAGGCCACAGAGGATATCCACCTGTGTCTTTCTTACCTGCCATCTCCCCACTCACCGAAGACATTTCTTGGGGACATGCACTCCTCTTGGCACAAGCTGCTCAGACTTGAAAGGGAAATTGCAAAGGAGCAACTCATGAAGCAGGTTTGGGTGGCAGAAAGCAGAGACAGGCTTTTTACTATTTTTGCCTTGGAAGAGGTCAGAGATTTCTTCACTTGTTGGGTGTTTTCAGGCATCTGGCACACCTAGTGCTGAAGGCAACTTTCTCTACTGACCCTGATTTAAGGCTGTCTCTAGGTGACATGTTCTGCAACCTTTTGTGCGCTTAGAGAGTAATCATCGTGTTTACCCACTTGAATAATATCTGTCTTTCACTGAAAGTGAGGTTAGGTTAATGAAGGACATTGTGATCCTTAACTCCAGGGTGACTGTATTATCCTCTTAGCTGTGGATGAACACCTTGGTGCCTTCTCTGTCTGCACCCTTTACTTCCTGTGTTTCACCATTCCCAAATATTCCTAAGAACAGAAAGGTCTTCACAACCTTGACTCTGTGACATAAGGGGTGATGGTCTGTGTAAAGCATACATGTATTTTCTTTTTCAGGGGGTGTCTCAACCCCAATCTTGTCCTCTGAATCAGTAGTACAGTGCCTCAAAAAGCCTGCAGAACCACATCTGCCTGCCCAGGTAATACAGAATATGTTTTCCATTTGTTATTCAGATAGTCAGTTCTTCTTGCAATTGCTATTTACGGATTCCCATCTGTTAGAGGTTTTCCTTGTACCCAATGGCAGTTGAAACAGATTGTGAATGTAACAAAGTGTTTTCTTGGCACAGGAAAGGAGTATTTGTTTTAATTGACAAGGTGTAACATTTATGAGATAAAAATGAATTTTAGCCACCTCATTTATTTTACTTCAGTCTATTCGAGACAACTATTGGCATTTAGGTGTATATAGAGGAACCTTAGGAAATTTTGGAAAAGAGAGAAAAAGAACTCTCAAGAAACTCATTTCAACCTTGCTGATTTAAAAACTTGCAGGGAAATAACAGATTTGGAGAATGGGGAGGGAGAATTAGAGTGGTAGAGGAAATTCTTAGTGTCTTATGTGCTGCAATAATTATCTTTTTCTTTTTTTCTTTTTTTTTTTTAGAAAATAAAGGAGTGTTATTATTTTAGAAAAGCAATTTCCCCTGCTCAGCAATGATAAATAAATCATTTTATTACAAATGAGCCTGAAGTCAATGCTTTCAAATGAGAAAAAAAATCAATCCCGTATTTCTCCTTAAGAATGATCATTTATTTGATGAGTATCTTTCATCTGATAATGATTTTCTAAATCTTATTTCTTGGTACCCTCATGAGTAGTAGAATATATTGGACAATAAAATGCTAAATAATTTTTGAGGTTATCCTAGTTAATAAGTGAACTGAGAGTACCAGATTCATACTGGATTAGACTAGTTTAAAGGGATATTAGGAAGATATCCACCCCCCAAAAATAAGTATTTAAAAAAAGTAAAGTTGAAACGTAGTAAAAAGAATTAAAGTTGAAATTAACTATTCTTATCAATGGAAAGTCCCTATATTTCTCCCAAAGGAAATAAAGTGATAGCAGCTTTCTTATGAGATCATTTTATTAGAAAGAAAACAAGAACACCAGGGAAACTGGTTCTATCCCATTTGTACCCCAGTGAGGCTCATTAAATCATTATATGATGCTAAACGGAGAAAGAAGTATCTATAATGCATCCCACTTTTCAATTTTGGAAAACATTAGGTACAATTTGAAAGAACCCAAGGCAAAGGTACTATGGTACGGGAAGCATGATTTTGATCGATACTACTATTTTTAAACCCCAAGGGACACAACAAATGTCCTTTGAGAGTCAGAGTATAAGAAAACACCTACTGTCTATTCTGTCTTCATGAAGCAGTGTTATCCAACCATTTCCCTGCTTCCTTGAAACCTTTCCTTCATCTGAGTGACTCTTTGCCCAGAGCTGTTAGCCTGGTCTTCTAGTTGGTTTAGGAGTGAGGATGACAGAGGAGCATGAGGAAGTAGGACTTCAGAAACCCTGTGAGAAGTGTCCCCTCAGTAATCACTAACTTTCCTGATTAAGCAGACAAATGCATCTGTGCTTGGATGCTTTCAAAAGCAAGACTTGTTAGACTAAAATAACTTTTACTAAATGGTGTATACAAATATAGGATTTTCCTCCTGTCGCTTTGATTAATGCTGTTTGGATTTTCGTAAGCCACCTAATAATTGACAAAGGGGGTGGGGGGTGGCCAGAATGTCTACAGAGATGACCCTGCACATTCCTGACCTGGCTTCATGGGGTGCTGGCATTTAGAGAATGTTCTTTAATCTGTTTCCCATTGACCTTTCAAATCCTGTTAATTGCTTATACAGTAAGCATTAAAAGTCAAGCCTTGAAAAATCAAGAAAGCTGAAAGTTTTCATTCAAAGGATGAAACAAATGACAGGAACCATGTCAAATGTGGACCAGGTGGGGAACAGAGGACATTGGCTTAGGAAACTGTTCAGTAGAGAGGAAATGGACTCATTCAGGTTGCCCCAAGGGGAACTCAGGAGATAGACTCCAGGAGAAATTACTGGGACCCTTGACACCTCAAATATGTAACAAAGATAAAACCATCAATTCATGGAAATACTTTCAAGAAGATTCGAATATCAGATGGTATCGGGTTATTTCTTATTTATTTCTAATTTCAAGGTTCTGTATTCTATTCTGAAATTACTTCAGAACTTACCATCTTTAAAATTCTGTTAAAACATCTGACATAAGGTTGGATTTCAAGGTATAAGGAGAAATCAGGTGTGAGTAATTTTTTTTAAAAATCACATATCCTAATCCCTGGTATTTAACCACATAACGTTTATAATATTCCTTCCTATAAATTGGTTCAATATTCCCTATCATTAAAGGGAGAATTAGTGAATTTTCTACCAAATTATTTTGGGCTTACAATCTGTTCTGCCAAATTTCAAATTTTGGACAAAATTGACTTTGGCCATAGAAAGTAGATAGCTTTTGATAGTAAGCTATTGAGAAGAGATGGAAAATTTACTGACCAGGAAATTTATTATTTTTCTTAGCAACTATATCATGAGACTGAATTAAGTCTCCATCCCCTTTTCTTGGGCAGGAAATAATGTTTGTCACAATTGTAACGCTTCCATAGTTGTTATCTGACACTTAAATGCAGCAGAAGACTTAAAGACTGAATCCTTAAGCTTACAAATAATTAGCAAAGTGCAGGTTCAAAGAAATTAATGGAGATTTTTCATCTTTTTGTATGAAGGAAATAAATGAGATAAGGGAAGCTGGCTTATCATCTTGAGAGAAAACAAAGGAAAATTTAGGAAAAACATAATATCTAGTTCTAGTACTACCATACTATATTATATATGCAAGCTAAGCATATTTGCAGAGTCTAATTTTGCAGCCATATGTACTGTTAACCTGATATGTGTGTAAGGACACATGTAACTGTTACAGAATGACAGAGTAAACAGGCTTGAACAATACTGCAGTTCATATAGATGCTGCCATTATGTTACTCCTCAACATCCAAACTAAACTCCTTTGGTCCCCTTGCCTTGCTATAGAATTGGCCTTTAAAAATGTAAATCTGCTCTTGTCATTCTCCTGATGATCACCCTCTAATGGGCTCTCATCCCCCTGAGGATATAGACCAAATTCATTCTACAATAGTTCCCACATTCTGGTCCTACTCATTGCTTTGCTTATTTCCTGCTCTGGTCATAAGGGAATTCTGCTCACTCTGTCTCTTGTCTCAGGGATTTAGCATCTGTGATTCTCTCATCTGACCTTCCCTTGCCTGCCACTAACAGCTACCCTTCCCTCACGTTTTACCTTAAACATGAGTTTTTAGAGCTGACCAGACCATTCTTGTATGTTTTCACATAAGCTTTTGCATTGCATGACGGCAGATACTCACTATATGTCTGTTGGGTAAACAGATCCAAGCTAGATCTAGTTCTAATCACTGGTCTAAGCACAGTCTCAGAGCCAGGTGGGCATTCTAGGTGAAATTTAACTTCTTTATTTTTCTTTCATTTTAAATACAGACACACTCATAGACGTACATACATGCTCACACACATCCACACCTTGCTTGCTTTTTTTCCAAAAGGTAAATCCCAGCACTGCAGGTCCCTTATCTCTCATGTTGCCTCGAGTCCCCATCTGACCTCACTTGCCCAACACCGCAGCACCTGGGGATTGTGAACGGGCACACTCAGGAGTTCCCTGCTTCCCTCCCTTGTGCCAAAAGATCAGGATACACTGAGCCACACGGTAGATGGCTTTATTCCTGCGGAGGAGGACACACAGTATCCTCCTCCTTTGGGAACAGAATCTAAACATTCAGGCAGAGGCATGCTATTGAAATGGAGCTCTGGAAATTATAGCTCTCAAGATGCCACTCTCTGGAGGCTTTGCTGTGCATCCTCATTAATTATTAGTGAGTAGAAGAAGAAAACTATTTGGGCACTGGAACCTATGATCTATGGAAGGTGCTATGAAAAGGCAGACTGTGATACAAGGATCTGAACTGCCTGTGCCCCTTTCTTCAACCCCATCTGGGCAAAAGCAGATACAAAAGAAGAGAAGTCACACAACATTATCTCTAAAATACCCTGCTTATCTTGAATACTTGAAAAACAGTCTTGATGAGAAGAATTACAGTCTTAGAATATTCAGGATGCTCTGGCTACCTCAAACCTCAGTGAGGCCTATTGCACAGGGCTTGTGGTGAGGGATGGTAAATCCTTCAAGCAGCCACTTTTCATCTTGCTCCCACCACATGGAAGGCACTATAGTAAATATTCAGACAAATAAAGAGGGAGATTGATATGAAAATCTCCATCTGCAGTGCTTTTCTTTTGCATTTAGGTAGAGGAGAGAGCAATCTAAGGAAATAAGTGTAAGAAATAAAGATAAAAGTTATGCAGGCAAAGCAACATGTAGTGGAAAATCAAAGGAGGGAGGAGGTTAATTCTGAATAAGGGTAATGGTGGAAACTTCGGTGAGAACGTGCCATCTGAGAGGAGATCCTGCAAGGTGATGTGGAAGAAAAGAGGTCAAGATAGAATAAAGGAGAGCATGAACAAAGGATGAGTTATAAATTTTCTTAGTATTTTAAGGAAATTCAGTACTCTCTTGTGCTGGAACACAGAATATCTAGACAGAAGGATCTGGAAAGAAACTTAGAAAGGTAAATTTAGGGCAAATTATATAAGACCATAAGACCTTGACAATAAGGCTAGGACTTTCAACATTATACCACAAGCAATACAAAGCTAATATGGAAAGCTAATATGGTTTTGTGTGTGTGTGTGTGTGTGTGTGTGTGTGTGTGTGTGTGTGTTGGAAGTTTAGCTAAGCTACCTGATGGCATTGCCACTTTAGCATTCATTTTATTTGGCGAGGCAGGCTGTGGTGACCTTAATCTGATACTGGCCTCTTATGCACATGACCTACATAGCAGCTCTGAGAGTCATCAGGTAGAGAGAGAGAGGTAATGAGGGCCAGATGGAGACCACTCTAAGAGGCAGAAGGATTTGAGCCTAAGCAAGGAGACCTGTCTTTACTGTGACAGGCTAAGGATTGGTATGGACAATGGTAATGTGAATACCACAGAGTCAGTCAATATTAGGGAAATCAGAGCCAGTGAGATATGAACTCAAGAGAGAAAGGGTGATGCTGAACTTGAGTTTGGTGAAGGAGAAAATGGCAGCATCATCAATTACAACATCAAACCCCAAGAAAGAGCAGGGTCAAAGAGGAAGGTAATCATTGAACAGGCCCATTTCCCTTACAGTGTTTAACTCCATGCTACAGGATTTAGAGCCTCCCTAGATTACTATTGCTGGAGCCCTCCCTCAGAATAAAGGGGCACAGCAGCATGGAGTCTATATAATCTAGTGTATTATGTAAATCTCAAAGAACTAGAGAGAACTGTTACTAAAGAGAAGGAAGGAGGACTATTTGCCTGATAGGAAAGTTACAAAACTGAACTTAGAGTGATTTAAAACTGGTTAAAAACAGCATGCTGAATATTTTGTTACTAAAAAGCATTTTTAAATGAGACAATATTAAAATGAGTAGATCTCCCCAAAGCAGAACAAGAGAACCACTAATCTCCCTTCTAATTACATGATTATTTAATTTTATGAGAGCAGGTTAAGTTTTGTTTTAAATATAATTGCTGAGTAATAGGAATATGAACCAAATATGGAGGATTTGAAATAAAAAAGTGTCCATATTCCCAACTCCATAAAATCTGTGTCAACTGATTATAGATAATAAAATATTTTATGTATGTATTTAAAAGAAGATAATTAATAGATGTAACAACTATTGTCAAATTAGCCAAATTTATACTCTTGGTTTCTAATTTTCAGTTCTCTCCAGAAAGTACAGTTATTCTTAGCAGTTAGTAACATAAGTCTCAAAGGATACATGCAAGTCTTTACTTTGATTTATAAGCTTCAGTGTTAATTAAACTAATGCCAACTATGCTAACAGCCTGGAAATCCTTTGACAAATACCAATGTAAATGACAGACCTGGCTCATGCACAAATAGATAGAGGCTTGCCTAATTTTTAAAAGGTATTTCACAGATTTGGCCATATAATACTTAATCTATAACTGCTCATTTTATCTTGGAATATGTTGTCTATGAAATCCTGGAGAGAAATCACCCTAGAGTACAGGTTAGCTTTATATAGAATAAGTCAATTGTTCCTGAGAAAAAGTGCTATTGAGGATGGAGCCCAGAAATGGCAGAAGCAACCTTAGCTCCATCAGCTCTTCCTCTCATCCTCCCATGCATGTGCCCTTATACACTTCAGGGTTTTTTTAGTAGCAGTCTTCAATGAACTCTATCCCAACTTGTGCATCCCTCCTCTTACCAGGGACCTATATATCAGGCTAGTTTGATAATTGCCTTTTGCTCCAGCTATCTCTTAAACACTATCATATATACCAATTCTTGAATTTACTTATTTTTTTTAATGATTTATTTTTGAGAGGAAGCGAGTTCAAGCAGGAAAGGGGCAGGGAGAAAGGGGGAAAGAAGATCTGAAGCAGGCTTTGTGCGGACAGCACTAACCCTGATATAGAGCTCAAACTCACAAGTCATGATCTCATGACCTGAGGTGAAGTCAGATGCTCAATGGACTGAAGCACCCAGGTGCTCCTTGAATTTATTTTTAAATAGCCTCCTGTAGGGGTGCCTGGGTGGCTCAGTCCATTAATTATCTGACTCCAGAATTTGGCTCAGGTCATGATTTCATGGTCATGAGATCAAGCCCCATACTGGACTCCACACTGGCTATGGAGCCTGCTTAAGATCCTCTCTTCCCCTCCCTCTACCTCTGCCCCACTCATGCAAGTGTGCTTTCTCTCTCTCAAAAATAAATAGTCTCTTTTCTTATTATGTGAGAAGTTATATTCAATATTATATTCAGGATTCTAAAAACAGGCTTAGGAAACAATATACGCTATATTTTGGGTGGCACAGTGGGGATTTAGTCAAGAAAATGTGCATTTGTTGCTAGGTGTGCTACTTCCTAGCAGTGTAATTAAGTCTATTCCATCAACCCATCCTTTCATTTTATGATTGCAATATATTTTCAAGCTAATAGCTTTGAATAGAAGTATAAACTAGTAAAGTTAATATAAATACTAATGAACCCTCCAAACTAAAAGTTGGTTCTTCAAACATATCAACAAAATTGACAAACTTTTAGCTACAGTGATGAAATAAAAGAGAGGGAGAGGAGTCTCAAATAACTAAAATCAAAAGATTTTAGGGACTTCTGGGGAAGATGACATAGCAGGAGGACCCTAAGCTCACCATGTCCCATAGATACAACTAAGTAAAAGCCGTGTCAGGGTAAAAAACCCAGAAAATGGCTGAAAGACTGGCAGAACAGGACTCTCCACAGCTATACGTAGAGAAGAAGCCACATAAAAGAGGATAACAAAGGCAGCGATTCAGGATCTAAAGGGATCCACTGGACGGTGTCCACAGGAGGGAGGGACACCACAGGTTTAGAAAGCGGGAAGAAAGAGACCCTCACCTCAGGCACTGGGAGCCCACATGGGAAAGACAAATCCTGATAACTAACATTTGGATCTGAAAAACAGATAGGGGAGTTTCATGAGTTCTTATAGTCATCAGGTTTAAAACTTGAAACTTTAAAAATTCGTGGTCTCATAGGAGAGCTCGTAGGTTAAGAGGAAACAGCCCCTACTCTTAAAAAGATAGCACAACCAACAGCCTGTAGAGATATAGCATAGAAGCAGCAGTTTGAAAATCACCTGGGGTATATAGGAAAGAGCTTTTGTCACTAATTTCAGAGCATGCACTGGAAGCGCTGGAATCATTGGGAGACTTCTCCAGGAACAAAGGAACTGGTGGGCACCACTTCCCTCCTCTGCCTCCCAGCCTACATGCATAGATGCTTACAAGAACCACCATGGTGCCAGCACTTGCCACCTGGCTTCCTAATAGTGTACCCTGCTGCCATGTTTTCCTGAAGATATGCCCCCTCTAGCCAGGTGTCAGATCCAGGTGCCCAATCACAGCATACCTGCACAAACCTTGCTAACACCATGTTTCCCATCCCACATGCTTTTGTGGATCTTCCTTCTACAACCCAGCCTGCCTTGATCCCCCATGGAAGCAGGTCTCCTCCTGCTCATGTGGATCTTCCTGACACTGACTGCCCCTGTGCTCTCCTGCAGTTTGGTATCTCTGGCAAATGTCTGCTCTGACTCAATGTAAGCACAAGGTGGCCCCAGACTGGCCCACTGAAAACACAAGGACCAAATCCTATGGAGAACAGGCAACACACCTGATATGCGAGGTTCTAGTGAACAGGGGACATTGCATTGCAGGGTGCTATAGGACCTTTTCTTTTTAAGGTGACTACTTTTTTTTTTGTTTTTACTGTTTGTTCACTTTTTGACACACACACACACACACACACACACACACACACACACACAGAATCCAAAGCAGGTTCCAGGCTCTGAGCTGTCAGCACAGAGCCTAACGCAGGGCTCAAACCCAAGCTGTGAGATCATGACCTGAGCTGAAGTCAGATGCTTAATGGACTGAGCCACCCCAGGGCTCCTTAAGGCCAATACTTTTAAGACAAGAGATGTAGCTGACTTTTCTAACACATACAAACACAGAGATTTAGAAAAAAATGAGACAGAGGAATACATCCCAAATGAAAGAACAACACAAAATCACAGCAAGGGACCTAAAGAAAATAGAGGTAAGTAATATGCCTGATAGAAAAAGTAATGGTCATAAAGATATTCACCGAATTTGTGAAATGGGTTGATGACTTCAGTGAGCACTTTACCAAAATATAGAAAACATAAAAAAGAACCAATCATAGATGAAGAACTCAGTAACTGAAATTAAAAATAAACTAGATGGGGGCTCCTGGGTGCCTCAGTCAGTTAAGCATCCAACTCCTGATTTCAGCTCAGGTCATGATCTCATGGTTTCCAGACTGACCCCAGCAATGGGGCTCCATGCTGGGTGTGGAGCCTGCTTAAGATTATCTTTCTCCCTCTTCCTTTTCCCCTCCTCCACTCACATGTACACACATGCGATCTCTCAAAAAAAATGAAATAAAACTAAACTAGATGGAAGAAGAATAGATCAGTGACTTAGAGGACAGAGAAATGGAAAACAATCAATCTGAATAGGAGAGAGAAAAATGTAAGAAAAAATGGAAAGAGACTTAGGGAACTCAGAGACATCAACATCCTAACAGCATAATAACATTTACATTATAGGGATCCTAGAAGAAGAATAGAGAAAAGGGAGCAGAAAATTTATTTGAAGAAATATCTGAATACTTCCTGAATCCAGGGAAGGAAACAGACACACAGATGCAGAAGACACAGAAAGCCTCCCCCAAAAATCAACCCAAGGAGGTCTACCCCAATAAACATAGTAACTAAAATGGCTAAAAGTAGTGACAAAGAGAGAACTTTAAAAGCGGCAAGTGAAAATAAAATAGTTACATACAAGGGAAACCCGATAAGGTTATCAGCTGATTTTTCAGCAGAAACTTTTCCAGCCAGAAAGCAGTGATATATTCAAAGTGCTGAGAGAAAAAAAACCTGCAGCCAAGAATACTCTGTCCAAAAAGGCTAGCATTCAGAATAGACATAGAAAAAGAATTTCCTAGATAAACAAAAGTTAAAAATTTGTGACTACTAAACCAGCCCTACAAGAAATGTTAAGAGGGATTCTTTGAGTGGAAAGCAAAGACCATAAATAGGAGTAAGAAAGTTAGGAAGCACAAAAGCAATAAAAATAAATATATCTATAAAAGAATTAGTCAAGGGATTTACAAAATATAAAGACATATAGTATGACACCATATACCTAAAACATGGAAGGGAGAAGAGTATAGTATGGGTTCAAAATTAAGCGACCATCAACATAACATAGACTGCTATATACAGAAAATGAAATTTACAAACCAAAAGGTAACCACAAATCAAAGAACAGTTATATGCAAAAAATAAAGAGAAAGGAATCCAAATATATCACTAAAGAAAGCCACAAACCATAAGAAAAGAGAGCAAGAGAAGAAATAGAGGACTACAAAGACAAGTAAGAAAATGCCAATAATTACATATCTGTAAATAGTTTGAAAAAAAAAATACACTAAGTGCTCCAAACAAAAGACATAGGATGACTGGTGTGCCTGGGTGGCTCAGTTTGTTGAGCATCTGACTCTTGATTTCAGCTCATGTCATGATGTCATGGTTCATGGGTTCAAACCCTGTGTTGGGCTCCATGCTGATGGTATAGAGCCTTCTTGGAATACTCTTCCTCTCCCTCTCTCCCTCTCTGACCCTTCCCCACTTGACTTGTGCTCTCTTTCTCTCTCTTAAAATAAATAAATTTAAAAAATTAAAGACATAGGGTGACTGAATGGACAAAAAGAGCGAGAGCAAAATTCATGTATATCCTGCCCATAAGGGACTCATTTCTGACCTAAAGACATATGCAGATTGACAGTAAAGCAATGGAAAACGATTTATCATGCAAACTGAAGTAAAAATTAAGCCAGGGTAGGAATACTTATATCAGAAAATATAGAATTTAAAACAAGAAAGACTGTAACAACAAAGAAGGACACTATATGATAAAAACAGGAATGATCCAACAAGAAGATATAATAATTATAAATATACACCAAACACAGAAGCACCCAAATTCATAAAGCAGCTACTAACAAACATAAAGGAAGTACTTGATGCAATACATTATTAGTATGGGCTTTTAACGCCCTATTTACATCAATGGACAGATCATCCACACAAAAAAATCAACAAGGAAACAGTGGCTTTGAATGACACATTGGACCAGATGGATCTAAAAGACACTTTCACAACATTCCATCCTTAAGCAACAGAATATATGTTCTTTAGAAGTGCACATAGAGCATTCTCCAGTAAAATTCACATATTAGGCTGCAAAACATGTCTCAACAAATTTACAAGGATCAAAGTCGTATCCATGCATATTTTCCAACCACAACACTATGAAGCTAAAAATAACTACAGTGTTTTCACTCTAAGGTCAGGAAGAAAACATGATGTCGACTTTTGTCACTTCTATTTAGCATAGTTTGGAAGTCCTAGCCAGAGCACTTAAGCAAGGAAATGAAGTAAAAGCCATCCCAATTGAAAGGAAGAAGTAAAATCTGGAAGGAGCACAAATACATGGAAGTTAAACAACATACCACTAAACGAATGAGTCAGCCCAAATATCAAAAAAGAAACTAAAAAACACATGGAGACAAATGAAGATGAGACACAACAATCTAAAATCTTTGGGGTTCAGCAAAATCTGTTCTGAGACAGAAGTGTATAACAATACAAGCCTACATCAAGAAGCAAGAAAAATCTCAAATAAATAACCTAACCACACACCTAAAGGAGCTAGAAAAAGAACAAACAAAAACCCAAGCCAGTAGAAGGAAGAGAATAAAAATTTCAGAGGAGAAATGAATGAAACAGAAACTAACAAACAGAAAACAAAACCCCAAAAGAACAGATCAATGAAACCAAGAGCTAGTTCTTGAAAATTTTTAACAAAATTAATAAACCTTTAGCTAGACTGATCAAAACTGTAAAAGACGTCTCAAACTAACAAAATCAGAAGTGGAAGAGGAGAAGTAATAACCAGCACCACAGAAAGCACCATTTCACAGAATGAAAAATTATATGCCAACAGACTGGACAATATAGAAGAAATGGTTAATTCCTAGAAACATATAACCTCTCAAAACAGAAGCAGGAAGAAATAGAACATATGAACAGATCAATTACCAGAGATTATAGTAAATCAGTAATTGAAAAAGTCCCCTATAGAAAAATTCAGCCCAGACAGCTTCACATGTGAATTCTACCCAACATTTCAAGAAGACTTACTACCTGTTCTCAAACCATTCCATAAAACAGAAGAGGAGGAAAGGTTTCCAACTCATTCTTTGAGGCCAGCATTACCCTGAATCCAAAACCAGATAAAGACACCACAAAAAAGACCAGGTGAATATCTCTGATGAACATAGATGTAAAAATACTCAACAAAATATTAGCAAACCAAATACAACTATAAATTTAAAAAATAATTTACCAAAATCAAATGGAATTTATTTCTGGGATGAAAGACTGGTTCCATATTTGCTAATCAATTACTATTATACATCCCATTAACAAGAGAAAGGATAAAAAGCACATGACCATTTCACAGATATAGAAAAAGCATTTGATAAAGTACAGTATCCGTTCATGACATAAAAGTTCAACAAAGTAGGTTTAGGGGGACTCACCTCAAAATATTAAAAGTCGCATATGAAAAAACTAAAGCTAACATCAGACTGAATGGTGAAAAACAGTTTTCCGTGAAGATCAGGAATAAGACAAGGATGTCCACTCTTACCACTTTTACTCAACAAAGTACTGGAAGTCCTAGCCACAGCAATAAGACAAGAAAAAGAAACAAAAGAAAATCCAAATTAGTAAAGAAGATGCAAAACTTTCACTCTTTACACATTACATGACACTATATCTAGAACACTTGAAATACTCCAGCAAAAAAACCCTGCTAGAACTGGTAAATAAACTCATTAAGGTTGCAGGATAAAAAAATCAATGTACAGAAATCTGTGACATTTCTGTATACTAACAATGATGAAATAGAAAGAGAAATTAAGAAAACAAATTCCATTTAAAATTGCACCCAAAAATAATAAACTACCTAGAAATAGGGGAGCCTGGGTGGCTCAGTCGGTTGAGCATCTGACTTCAGCTCAGGTCATGATCTCACAGTTCGTGGGTTAGAGCCCCGTGTCAGGCTCTGTGCTGACAGCTAGATCAGAGCCTGGAGCCTGTTTTTGGATTCTGTGACTCTGTCTCTCTCTGACCCTCCCCTGCACACGCTGTCTCTATCTCTGTCTCAAAAAAAATTAAAACATAAAAAATAAGAAATTAAAATACCTAGGGATAAATGTAACAAGAGGTTAAAGACATGTACTCTGAAAGGTATAAAATTCTGATGAAAGAAGTTATAGATGACAGGAACAAATGGAAAGATATTCCGTGCTCATTGAAAGGAAGAATAAATATGGCTAAAATGTCCATACTACCTAAAGCCATATACAGATTTAATGCAATTCCTGTCAAAATACCAATAACATTTTTCATATAACTAGAAAAGATAATCCTAAAATTTGTATGTAACCACCAAAGACTCAGAATATCCAGTGTAATCTTGGAAAAGAAGAACAAAGCTAAGAGATATCAAAATCTGATTTAAAGATATACTACAAAGTTATAGGAATCAAAGCAATATGGTACTGATAACAAAAAGAGACACAGAGATCAAAAGAACAGGACAGAGAGCCCAGAAATAAGCCCATGATTATATGGTCAATTGATTTGTGACAAACGAGGCAAGATTATGAAATGAGAAAAAGTGTCTTGAATTAATGGTGTTGGGAAACTTGACATCTACATGCAAAGAGTTAAACGGGACCATTTTCTCACACCATGCACAAAAATAAACTCAAAATACATTAAGGACCTACATGTGAGACCTGAAACTATAAAAAATTTAGTCGAGCACACAGGCAGTAATTTTTCTGACATTGGCCATAGTAACATTTTTCTAGATAGGTCTCCTGAGGCAAGGGAAACAAAAGCAAAAGTAAACTATTAGGACTACAATAGAATAAAAAAAGAAGGAAACAACCAACAAAACTAAAAGGCAAGCTACTGATTGAGAGAAGGTATTTGCAAAGGGCTTATTTGATAAATGGTTAGTATCTAAAATATATAAAGAACTTATAAAACTCAACACCATAAAGCCAAAAACTCCAATTAAAAAATAGGCAGAAGACATGAACAGACATTTCTCCAAAGAAGACATACAGATGGCCAATAGATACATGAAAAATGCTCACTATCACTCATCATCAGGGAAATGTAAATCAAAACCATGATGAGATGGTCACCTCATACCTGTCAGAATGGCTAAAATAGAAAACATAAGAAACAAGAAGTATTGGTGAGCATATGTAGAAAAAGGAAATCTGGTACACTATTAGTAGGAATGCAAACTGGTACAGACTCTGTTGAAAATAGTATGGAGGTTCCTGAAAAAACTTAAGATAGACCTACCAAATGATCCAGTAATTAGACTATTGGGTATTTACCCAGAGAAAACAAACAAACAAACAAAATTTCAAAGGATATATGCACCCCAATGCTTATAGCAGCATTATTTATAATGGCCAAAATATGAAAGCAGGCCATTTCCATTGATGGATTAATGGATAAAGAAGAGGTGGTATACTCTTTGTGTGTGTGTGTGTGTGTGTGTGTGTGTGTGTGTGTACACATACAGTGGAGTCATTTGCAATAACATGGATGTAAATAAAGAGCTAAGTGAAATAAGAAAGCAAGAGAAATATAAATACTGTATGATTTCACTCATACGTGGAATTTCAGATACAAAACAAAGAAAAAAAGACAAACCAAAAAAAGAGACTCTTTACTATAGAGAAAAAACTAATGGTTGCCAGAGGAGAGGTAAGTGGTGAGATCAGAGAAATAGTTGAAGGGATTAAGAGTACACTTATTATGATGAACACTGAGTAATGTATAGAAGTGTTGAATCACTACATTTTACATCTGAAGCTAATATAACACTGTATGTTAACTATAATGGGATTAAAATAGAATAAAACAAATGAAAAAATAAAAATGGAAATAAAAGTGATTATAAAAGAGTACTGTGACAACTGTATATCAACAGATTGGGGAACATAAATGAAATGGACAAACCGACCAAGACTGAATCATGAAGTAATAGAAAATCAGTAATAATGATATTGATTATGTAACAAAACACCTCCCAACAAAGAGAAGTCTAGGAACACATGATTTTCCTGGTGAACTCTACAAAACATTTAAAAACAATTCATATCAGTGCTTCTCAAACTCTCCCAAAGAATTAAAAAGGAGTGAATACTTCCCAGCTCATTCTTTTAGATTAGCATCATTGTGATGCCAAAGTTAAAGACCAAGAAAACTGTGGACCAATATCCCTGATAAAAACTGATGCAACTATCCTCCAAAAATACTTGAAAACAGAGTTTCACAGCACCCTAAAGGGATTCTACAACATGAATGAGTAGGATTTATTATTGAATGCAAGCACGGTTCAACATTTGAAAATCAGTAACTATATTATACCACATTAAGAGAATAAAAGGAAAAAACCTACATGGTTATCTTAATGTGGACAAAGTTTTTGAAAAAACTCAATCCCTCTGCAAGATAAAAGAAAGTTAATAAATGGGAATAGAAGAAAGCAACCTCAACATTATAAAAGCATCTATGTAAAACTTAAACCTAATATTATACTCAATGGTGACAAACTCAATGCTTTCACTCTAAGGACAGGAATAAGACAATGATGTCCCGTTTTGCCACTTTAATTTAGCATAGTATTCAAAGTCCAGCCAGAGCACTTAAGCAAGGAAATGAAATAAAAGCCATCTCAATTGAAAGGAAGAAGTAAAATGCAGTCTGTTTACAGAAAATATGATGTGATATATAGAAAATCCTAGATTTCAACCACAAAAACCATTAGAATTCAAGAGCATTTGCAAGATACAAAATGAATGCACAAGAATAAGTTACATTCCTGTATACGAACAATAAACAATTTCCAAAGGAAATTAAGAAAACAGTTATCTTTAAAATAGCATTAGGAATAAATTCAACTAAGAAGGTGAAATATTTATCACCTATTTATCAGTCTTTATATATATAAATTTACCTTATACAATGTGGCTCAAAGATATTAAAGACTGATAAATAGAAAGCCACTGTGTTCATGGACTGAAATATTTAATAATGTTAAAATGATCTGTAGATTCAATGCAATCCCTATCAAAACTCCAATGAGTTTTTTTTTTAATAGATAAAAATTCAACCTCAAAGTGATGCAGAAACTTAAAAGACCCCAAATAACCAAAACAATCTTGAGAAACAAAACTGGAGGTCTTACATTTTCTAATTTTAAAACTTTGTGCGTAGCTGCAGTAAAGCCGTGTGGTAATAGCACAATGACAGGCATAAGTCCAATGGAATAGAGAACATAGAAATAAACCATATATATTTATTTATTTTATATATGTATTTATTTTATAAATTTTTAAATTTATTTTGAGAGAGATAGAAAGAGTGAGTAGTGGAGGGACAGGGAGAGAGAGGGAGAGAGAGAATTGCAAGCAGGCTTGAATCCACAAACTGTGAGATCATGACCTGAGCCAAAATAAAAAATTGGACACTTAACTGACTAAGCCACCCCGGTGCTCCTATATAAATGATTCTCAACAAGGGTACAAAGAGGTTTCAACAAGGAAAAGATAGTCTTTTCAATAAATGGCACTGGGAAAACTGGATATTTACAATTAGAATGAAGCTGGACCCTTACTTTACACCATCTATAAAAGTTAATTCAATTTTTTTTAAAAATATTTTTAATGTTTTTATTTATTTCTAGGAGAGAGAGAGAGACAGAGTGAGCAGGGGAGGGTCAGAGAGAGGGGGAGTCACAGACTGAAACAGGCTCCAGGCTCTGAGCTGGCAGTCAGCACAGAGCCCGACGCGGGGCTTGAACCCACGAACCGCGAGATCACGACCCAAGCGAAAGTCGGACGCTTAACCGACTAAGCCACCCAGGCGCCCCTATAAAAGTTAATTCAAAATAAGTCAAAGACCTAAACATAAGAGCTACAAGTATATAACTCTAAGAGGAGCACAAAGAGAAAGCTTCATGTCAATGGATTTGGCAGTAATGTCTTAGATATGACGATGAAAGCACAGGTAGCACAGGAAAATGGATGGATGAGATTATACCAGAATCACAAACTTCTGCACATGAGAGGTCACAATCAACAGAGTGAAAATACAACTTACAGAATGGGAGAAACTCTTTGCAAACAGCACTGTATCTGATAGAATATATAAAGAACTACTACTCTAAGTAAACAACAATTAAAAACAAACCAATTAAAACAACCAATTAAAAAATGGACAAAGTACCTGAATAGCATTTTTCCAAGGAAGATATACAAATGTCCAATAAGCACAAGACAAGATGTTTAACATTACTAATCATTAGGGAAATGTCAAAACCATAATGAGATAGTACCTCACACCCACTAGGATGGCTACTAACACCAACAACAATGTGGAGAAATTGGAATATTTGTGTACTATTAATAGGAATATAAAGTAAAGCTACAATATAAAACATTATGATGGTTTCTCAAGATATTAAAAATAGAATTATCACAATGATCTAGCAGTTCTGCTACTGAGTATATACCCAAAAGAATTAAAAGCAGAGACTTGAAGAGAACCTTATATGCCTATGTTCATATCAACATTATTTACAATAGCTAAAAGGAGGAAGTAAGCCAAGTTTCATCAACTGATGAATAAATAAACTGTAGTCTATACACAATGGAATAGCCTTAAAGAGGAAGGAAATTTTGACATACGCTACAACAGAGATGAACCTTGAGGACATTACACTAAATGTAAGAAAATAAATACAAGATCACAAATATTATATGATTCCACTTATATGATGTAATGAGAATAAATTCATACAGAAAAAGTACAATGGTGGTTTCTGGGGCTGAGGGGTGGAGGGAATGAGTTCTGTGATGAGTACAGTTTCTGTTTGGGATGATGAAAACACTCTGGAAACGGGATGGTGATGATTGCACAAAAATGTGAGGTACTTACTGTAGTTGTATACTTAAAAAATGTTAAGATATTAACTTTTGTAACTTTTGTGTATTATTTTATAATTAAATTTTTTAATTGATGAAGTTTAATAAATTTAGTAAGCACAAATTGATGAGATAGCATGGTGTTTTAGTCAGAATAAAGAATTTTAAGCTAGAAAGACATTTAATGATTAAAATACTTCTACTTTCTAGTGTTGTTATTTCAGTGATATCACCTGATGTTGTTTTCACACTCAGGTCCCTGGTATTATACTGTGACTACCTTGTAAGGGAATGATAGGGAGTAATTGAGATATCTATTTATAGTTCCTGTTATAGCACCTGGCCCTTGATAGACATGAAGTAATGATTATTCCTTTGTGTTTTCCTTAGGTAATAGCATGGTGTAATCGACTACAAAGGGTCTGTATCAATATAATGACTTATATGACTTAATACATTTTTTACAGCACACAGGGATTTTACATGATATTTTATTTTCATAACCATTTGAGGTAGACATTAACATTCTTATTTTACCAATCCGTGGTCTAAAAATGAAATGATCATATCATTAGCTTACGATCACACATTGCCATGATTCAACACAATGTTTCCCTACTATAATTTCAATGTTACTTAGTTGTACAACAAGAAAAGGAAAACAACAAACTCCAAGACCTGCATAAAACCATACTTTGGGAGAAAGATTTTTCTTAGAAAGTAAAAACCTATTGCTTGTTTGGATGATTAGGTGCCTTGAACTCAGAGATTTTATCTTACTTGCCTTTCAGTCTTACTCTAAACTAGTAGTTCAAAGCCTTCGATATATTAGGCACTCAATAAACATTTGTGGAACTGAAATGGTAAAAACTATTGACTTGAAACATTGCATCGGAGGCTTGGTTCTTCATGCATCCTGTTCATATCATTTATGCAGTAATTTAATAGTTTAGATTTTACATTCTGATTTTGTTTCATAAAAATACACTCAAATGCTAAAATTTAACATTGATAAATTACAGCTTGGAAAAACAGTTTTAAAAGCTTACATTTACCTGCTATAGTTATCACACTGCAGAATCTCTGGCAATATGATATAATGGAAAGAAATTTTGGTCAAGAGTCAGGAGAAGTGCCTCTCATTTTAGGTCTCAGGATGAGCTCTGTTCCTATCCAGCTATCCTTGAGCAGAACATTTAAATGCTTCCTGCTTAAATTCTACATTTGCCCAATGGAGATGATAATATTCTATCATCATATTCTATCTATGCTGTCAACTTGCTTTTTCCAAATCATGAGACTCAGTATAACACAGTAGTTCAAATCACTTACTAGTTTTATCATAGGCAAACTGCTGAAGGTCTCCATCTGTATCCAGAGATAATAATAGTACCTACTTCTAGTTCATTATGAAAATCAAACCAGTTAACATTTATAAAGGATGTAGAACAGTATTTGGCACATAGCAAGCACTGTATAAGTGTTAAATAAAATGTTACATGCACACTCAGAAAAGTACAAAAATGTATTTGTAATATTAAGTTCAGTTAGAATTTTTCTCTTTAAATGCTGCTTTAGTTCTGTATATGTATTTCAAGTACTTGAGTCCATTTCCACATTTGAAAAAATTTATTAAATTATCTTTATTTAACTAGTGTTTCTGACCATTAAATGTTCTTCCATCTCCATGCTCAGGAAGATAGAGGTAAATATAGAAATCTGCCTGATGTTAGAAATTAAGAAGGTCTGTCTTTTCTTTCCATTAAAAAAGGGACAGTTTTGACTAGGAAAGAGAGAAGACAATCAAGATGATTGAAACCAGAGAGAGGGCAAGATGGCGGAGAAGTAAGGAGCTCCGTACTTGCACTCGCGCCCATACATCACACAGAAAAGATCTGAAGCCATTGGAAACCTTACAAAACCTGAGAGATTGGGAGGAAAAAGACGCAGAATCCACTGAGAGAGCCTTCTAACGTGAGTGCGAACCGGGGAAGATAAAATC